>NW_018165161.1:74053-83662 GCF_001263595.1 Phalaenopsis equestris
GTCAAGTTTTTGGCCGTCTTTTGAAAGCTAAAATTACTGCATAATTACGGGTCGGGTCAAACTTTTGGCACCGTCTCAAGGGAATTGAATTGACATAAAACACATAGAAAAACAACCCACACTAGGGGCACATCAGTTTGGTACATATCATTTAACTTATGTGGTTATGTCATTATAGTCCTCTATGCTGGTGATTTGTTTCTTCTTGTTTTACCTATGTGATTGTGCAATTGGGGTTTTCCAGTTGCCCTTTGTGGTGGTGTTTTATTAATTTTTGTTTTACTTATGTGATTTTGTCTTAGAACTTCTCAGTTTTCCCCTGCGGTAGTGTTTGATGTTTCTCATTTTACTTATGTGATCATGTCATTTGGGATTCTCAATCATCCTCAGTGGTGGTGGTTTGGTGTTTCTCGTTTTACAACATTGGTTTTACGTTGGGACTTCTTGGTTGTCCCTTTTGGTGGTGGTTTGGGCTTTATCTGTCATCATAGTGGTTGTGCCTTGGGATTTCTCGATTTTCATCTGTAATATGAGTGCAGTTGTGGTTTTGGTTATGACAGTGAACTTTACTCATAAAGTACCATGAGACAACCACATATGTACATACGTAGCAAGTAAAATTCCTTATAAGTTGCATGCAACACCTAAAATTGGAGTGATACGCTTGATTATTGTGAATTTATATAAAATTTATCAATTTAATATCACTTGTCAAAATGATATCTCGATAGTTCTTTTGGTTGTCTTCAAAATAAATTCTTCTTTGTTGGTACTTGTCTTAACTTTCTAAGATACTGTATAATCTTGTACTATGTTCATGTGACATTTCAGTATTTATGTTTTGTACTAGTTGTAGCACCTTAATTATGTTTCATTTTAGGGTTCATGTTCACTTCTAGCATAACTTAGTCTTTCTTATATATTCTAAAATGCATAAAATAGGTAGATGCACCCATCAAATGAAGAGAAAATTATAGAGATAGTGGAATGAGCAATACTTCTGTCTACAATAATGTCTTATCAATGAGTACTATTAGACAATTATTTGCAAGACACTATATGTGTCATCATCATTTGTGAGTGATAAGTGGATTGGTAATATGCTCCAAGGTCATCAAAGAAGAATTCATAGTATGTTTTGAATGTTGGGAATGATTTTACGTGATTTGTTGGATGAATAACAATGTGATTGTGGTTGTTGGTCGCTTTAATGTCTGAAAAATAATTTTGTAATTTAATATACATATAATTTTGATTTTGAAAATATTATTTTAATTTTTATAAAAAATGAGACTAACAAGATCTCATTTATTTGATAGTTTAAGTGATCGAACACGACACTATAAGCAATGCACCATCGTAAGTGATAGGAATACTACTTGATAGTGATCTCAATCATGCAAACTAAAGAAACTTATGACATCTGTTTGGTCTGCGAATCTTGTGTACGACCAACGGGTTCCCTTACCGAATATAGAAAGATTAAGCAAAATTTATATTACCCGGGTTCTAAAGTTCTCTATAAGGGCAATGACCTACAGGCAATCTCCTACAGTTAATTACATCCTATATGAACAAAGTCATTTAAGAAAACTTTTAATAAAGATCAGGGGTTTCATCCTCAAGATATTAAAATATTGGGTTTTCAAGGTAGTTTGTAAGGGATGGAAAGTGGGAAAGGATCAAGTAAGAAAAGTTATTTTAGGAATCAAAGGAGTGAAAACTAGGGGATGTCACAGGACAGAGGTGAATCTTAACGACTTCCCAAGCTATCCTACTGTTGTGATATTTATTTTTGAAACAAAATCATTTATATTTAATCCCACTTAATATTAATTATAGGGCTTATACTTGCATAATATCCAATTATACAAATAGCCTGAAGGATAGGAGGATTTATACCGTATCAGACAATGACCTTAAAATTTTAGGGCGAGTTAAGGCTTATATTGCAGTGTACAAAAGCCTAAAACATAGAGTGAGGGTTTATGTCACTCCAAACAAACTATCTCAAAATCCTATGAGATTGTTTGTTTAATTCTAATGAATGGTTTAGCTGATGTAGACTTGTTCTGTTATTGTAGATCGTCATCTTCTGCCTGCCACGACTTGCTTCGATGCTCCTCGTCGAGGTAATAGCTTTAAGGATTATGTGTGTTATGAATTATGATCATTTATGTTTTATGTTTTGGTTTTATTTGTCATTGTTGTTAAAATATTTGGGGGGGGGGGTTTTAATTTTAGTAAAGTTTAAGTTAAGTGCCATTGGTCAAGATCCCACAGTTCCGTCGTCTTGACACCACTATTGTCTCTTGAGTTTACTTAGCCTAAATAAGTGGTTAAACTTATTTAGACCCAAGAATTCTTGTTAATAACCATAGGTTACCTTGTCCGAGATATCCTCGTAAGCTCAAAAGGAGTAAGTTAAGCGTGTTCAAAAGGCTTAAAGGTGTATTATTATTTTTGAAGGTGCATTTTTGCTATTTTATTTTGCAGGTAAAGTGAAACATGCATGGGTAAGAAAATGCTGCAAGATAAGGTAGTAAAAGTGCAGTAGATAAAATATGAGATGCGTACCTGGTGCTCTTACTACAATTACATGGGTTAGTAGCATAAAATTGATATAATAAAGTGCTAAAATTTTAAATGAATTTCAAAGAGAATCTGGTATGAAGGAAACCCAAAAAAAGTCTTTGAAAAAACACAAGCAAGTAAAACTAAACTCGATGTCACTTATGGAAGACCAGAACTATGTGTGAGACATCAGTGAAGGTGGGGGCTTAGAGCAGGGTTGTGAGCTCTGTTATCCAACACCTACAAAAGCCACCAACGTTGCAGTTTGAGGAAGGGAAAATCCTAACATCGATCCAAGTGATTAGTCTGTGGACCTTTATAAGATTTTATAAAAAATTCTTTTAATTTTTCATTCAAATAAGTTTATTTAACATTCACAAGTAATCATGTCATAAAAAGGATTTTTTTTCTTGGGTTAATAATGTTATAAGGTTTTGTAAAACACTAAAGTTTATGAGCCAATCACTCTAATCAGACTAGGAGTATCAACAACCTAAGAGAGCTAAGGGCAACTCTTATCAGGGGTTGGTAAATAATATCCTTGATCCTATCCCCTTTCCCGGCCAATCCTTGGGTTAGGAGATACTATTTCAAATCCCACATCGTATCCCTAATTTAGCACATAAACGATGTCATTATCATCCTCACCACCAAGACCTCTAACTCATACTAGCGCGATGATCCATATGTAGAATAAAATATCCCCAGTTGCTCTTAACAATTTGAATACCTTATTCAAGACTCAAACGCTTGAGCATTAGGTTCAAACGTGGGACAAATAGTTTAGGGTATTTTATTGTAATTGATGCATAAACGGGTCCCGAATCATATCGTGGCGGATCTCTATAAAATTTTGTGGATGATTTTCATGAAGGAACAATAATTGGTTCAAATGTCTTTTAAAATGTCCAGAATTTGGCAAAGGGGTTTAGAGCATAACTCTAAACCACTTTAGATATTTGTAGATCATTTCGAGTTCATCTAAGCTTATTATGTCATTGAATTAAGAAATCCTGATTAAGTTAAGTTTAGTTGAGGCACTTCAATTTGAACTCTGTGAGCTTTGGTGTGTAAAATAATCCATGAGTAGGGGCAACCACTCACTCATTATTATTTTGATGAATTATAATAGTAAGGACCTTTAGAGTAAACCTAGTTATTAAGGAACCTTCTATCACTTTTCAATTGAACTTGAGCTTATAGTATTCAGTGACATGCCTAAAAATGTGTTACTTTTTTATATATATTTGATGCTCATTTTTAATGATATTGCACTTTAATGGAAGGTATTTTGCACATTTTTGGATTCAAGCACAAGTGAAGGAGTTTGGAGAAAATATAACAAAAATGGAGCAATTTGGAGTTAATTGGAGCCAAGTATAACACTTGAGCAGATTGGAGTAAATTGGAGTGAATTGGAGCTAAAACAAGGCTGAAAGAGGGAATTTAAGTAAAGGGTTAAAAATGACCTGACGCTATGGCGCCACATTCTAGCTCTTAGGTGTCAAACAATTTTTTTTTAAATGCAATGAATTTGGACGAATTTTGGAGGGGCACATGAAGTGAGTCTTAGGGGATTTCGTAGGTTATTTTAAGTGAGTCTTTTTCATGCCCTAGAGGAGTTTTTTTGAAAAGAGAAGAGAGGAGGCACAGGTGTGTGTGTGTGTGTGTGTGTGTGTGTGTGTATGTGTGTGTAAGGGGTAAAGTGTCCTTTGAAGTGTTAGTTACTTTTGGGAATTTGGAGAGAAGTGTAAGGGATTGCTATTTATTGTGCAAGGAGGGTCGAAATCTTCTGTAAAGATAAGTTTTGGTCTCTTTTTATATTTTCTTTGAATTATTGCAATATAATTGTGTGATTTCATTGCCATTTGCAATGAATAATCAATGTGTTTTCTCCATGCTTAGTGAGTAGGTTTCCTTACGCTTTCTCATTGTGATGAGAATTAATCATATGTAAGATTAGAATTGTTTAATATTTCTTTTATTCCATACTTGTGATTATTCATTACTTCGTACTTAATTTACATATTCAATCTAATCAATTGGTATGTTAAAACTTATTGTGAATCCATAATTATCCAGGAGGGCTATCTATTCCTCATATAGTAAGAATCACATTAATCTAATGGGTGAGAAGGTAGCTCATTCGTTAGTGCAAATAGAGAGGGATAAAAGTTTTCATGAGCTTAAATTAGTGTTTCTAGGGTGACACGCTAGAATCATAACCAATTTGATCTAGAGTTTGGAACTTAATGCTCGATTATTCGTTAATAATGGTCGTAATGGGTAATTTGGAGGTGATAGGCTATAACCTACCCAACATAATCAAGGATTTAAGAACTTAATTTTATGTTAGCCAATGTTCTTTATGCACTTAGAAGAGGATATAGAATATGACTGCTTTTATTTAACACAAAACTACATTTAAAGCTCTAAACAATTGTTTCCTACACTGATTATGGTCTCATTGCAAGGGGAAAGGGATTTTGATTATATAATAACTTTCCAAAATTTAACCAGAATCATTAGATTAGGATTTTATTTAATTTAGTTAACTTTAATTTTAGAGAAAATTAGTGAATTTAGGAAAATCAAGCTTATCAAAAATTCCAAAATAAGACTTGATAGCAGTAGACTAGAACTTAGCCAAAGGGATTTTTTACCTCGCTTCTCTGTGGGATCGATACTCTAGGTTTTACATAAAGCTCTATATTAATTGAAATGATACATGCACTTGTGTGAAACCCCTAGTGTGTGAAATATAAATCAAATTCTAAATCTAAAATATATTCATTTTGCACACTAGTTGCCTAAAGAAATCGGGTCAAGTTGTTGGCCTGAAAACTAAATAACTACGTAATTGTGGGTCAGGTCATGTTTTTGGCGTCGTTGCCAAGAAAGTTGTAGTAAGAACTTTATGAGAATGTTAGTTGAACTTGTAAGACTTATATTTGGAAATTGTATTGTTATTATCTAGTGTGTTTAATTATTGTGTGTTTATTTTAAAGAAAATCCAAAATACCAAAAAAAATTTTGAGTGCTTAAAGTACTGAATTTCTGTCCTATTAATTAAGTCTTTAGATTTGTTTGCATAGTTCAAGAGCTGTAGAATGTGAACCATACGAATCAGAACTAGAGAGAACTTTTAGGTGGATTATGAATCCGAAAGACTCCATGAATTTATTATAAAAATTACAAATCAACAAGATAATGAATATTCAGTTTTGGATTATAATACTAACAACTTTGATAGAGTAAAACCTAAGAAAATAATGAATTTTTATGAAGCCGATATGTTGACTATTTTAACTTCTCAGGTTGCAGATATTGCAAGAAAGTTAGATCAATACTTAAAAAGTTATCCTTAAGACCTCACTTATTGAGGAAAATTCATTAGGACAATTTATTGAGACTAACTATTTTGAGACTAGTCTTGAGATACATAATCCTTATCCAATTATTATAACCCATGCTTTGAAAATCATTCCAACTTTAACTGGAATAACAATTTTGGAGGAAGAAATTAATTGTGGGAGGATAATAAACTAAATTAGATATGCAATTAGAATAATCATAAAAATTTTAACATTGGACATTATTTTCCTCATAGATTTAACTTCAACCCACAAAACGAGGAGGAGTTATTATTAGAAGAGGCTGTTATTCAAATGGAGAGTGAGCTGGAGAGTTAAGGGACCACAATAATAATCATGGAGAACCAATTGGGGTAGATTATTAACTTAATTAATAATCATCCTCAATTTAACTCCAACTCACAGGATGAGGAGAAGGAATTAATTTTAGAAGAGGTTGTGATTCAAATGAAAAGTGTGCTGGAAAATTAAGAGGTTGCAATAAAGACTATAGAAAACCAACTGCGGCAAATTATTAATGCAATTAAAGAGAAAAAATGAGCAAAAATATATAAAAAAGTAGGAAAATGGGCCAAACAAGAGAAAATTATCAAAGTCAGCTAAATTGACACCTAGGCGCCAGATGCAGATAGCGGCTGGTGCCTGGGTGCGATAATTTTGGCACTTAGGCACCATGTTTGTTTTGTAGAAGGTTATTTTCTAGAAGATCCATTGAATGAGGTTGAATTTTGAAGAGATGTATGAAACAACCCTTGGTAATTTTTGAAGCTCTATATATAAGGATTACTTCTAAATGTCAAGGGAGAGTTCTAGAGTCCTTTTTAGAAGGGGAGACACCCATCTAGAGTGGGTGGCCTCCTTAGTGAGGTTGTGTGAGTCTTTGTGATTTTTGGAGTATTGTGAGTCTTGTGTAAGTCTTGTGGAGTCATAGAAGTCAGGGAACTTCAAAGGAGTACTTGGAAAATATTTTAGATAAGTATTTGTATCTTCTTCTTTAAGTATTGTAATCTAATTTGGATATCAGTTTTATAAATATGTTTTGTTATCCCCAAGTGTTGTGAGTAGTTTTTTTCTTTCTCCTTGAAATATAAAGTAATCAAGTGGTGGTTTTCATTTGTTTTAAATTTCATTTTATTCCACAAATTTGTAGTTGTATTTTTACTGGCTCTTCATTTACCTTTCAAACTGGCCATTTCTTTTGTTTCATGAGAGGGCTAAGATTTCTTCAACTTGTGAGTACCACACTTTACTTCAAAAAGAGTCATGACGATCGCCTGAGGGGGAGTGCAAATAAATAAGGAGATAAGATTTGATGGGCATAGAATTGATGTTTCTAGGGTGACAAGCTAGATTATTATATCAATTTGGTATGGAAATTAGAACTAAGGGAGGTCCTATGGAGAGGGCACAATGGGTAATCTACAGGTGAGAGGCTAGAACCTACGTAACACTATTATACATGCCGACACTAACTTTAGATTAGCCAATGTTCTTAATGCTCAAAAGAGGTAAAGAATAGGATTGTTCCTATTTGTCACAATACACCAGTTAAAATTCTAAACATTTGCATTCCTACACTGATTATAGAGTATTTGCAAGGAGAAAGTCTCTTTAAATATCTTGAATTTTCTAATTTTGGTTATTTTTGAATCTCTGCATTTACTTGAGCCCATAGAGGTATTTTGTTATACTCCCTTAGTGCATCAAAGCCAGCGTACACCGACTAAAAATCCAAAGTCGGAGGAGAGTGTTTTGTTTACTTGCTCCAAAGGACATAATTTTATTTGCTCATTCCAGAAGAGAGTCTTTTGTTTGCTCTTCCTAGAGAAGAGTCTTTTATTTGCTAGTCTTAGAAAAGAATCCTTTGTTTTCTCATCCCAAAGGAGACTCTTTTGTTGGTTTATCCTAAAGGAGAGCCTTTTGTTTACTCATCTCAGAAGGGAGTATTTTGTTTGCTCATTCTTTAGGAGAGTCTTTTATTTGCTGCTCATCCCGGAGGAGAGTATTTTTTTTATTCATTGTAAAGGAGAGTCATTTTCTTACTCATTCCAGATGAGAGGCTTTTGCCTGCTCTTCCCAAAGGAGAGTCTTTGAGATGCAGCTCTCCTAATTGGTGTCACTTCCTTTCTTGTTGGTAGCATGCATCACGATCACTACACCTTTTAGAATGTTGAATCTAGATTTGTCGTGTGAAGAATACCTAAAGTTTGGAGTGGTTAGAAATATAAAGGAGAGAAAGAGAGATCGAGATGAAGAAAGAGAAAGAAAGAGAACACACAGACTTGCCCCGTAGAGGTGAATCGATTATTATCGGGTGTGACATTTTTTCTACATTGTAATAGAAGGTTTATAAGAAGGAAGGGGAGATTGATCTCTTGAAACAATATTAAATTACAAAGGAGAGCCAAAATCCCCTTTTATATGCATTAAACCTCTATTTATAGAAGATAGAGGGTCATACATGTGTAAAATTACATATTAGCCCCTACTTTTATAGAGGCATTATAGGGAATTGTTGTCTTTAGTGTGCATTTTCATATTTTTTAACTAATCTTTGTACCTTTTTTATTGGACAGGACCTTTTTTTTGGTAGGTCCTTAAGTAAGTCGTTCAGGCTAGTTTGGTCTATCTTCTAGGCTGGGTTGGTTGATCTCCTAAGTCAGGTCTATTGTCTAGATTAGTCGTCCATAATGATGGATTTTGTTTAACATTTTTTTGAGGTAGATATTTAGTTCCAGGATTCTCAGTGGTACTTTAGATTAGTTGGTGAGTTGTAGGGTCGTTGTGGATTGAGCAATGGGAGATGTTGCGACTTGTGGTGTTGAAGTCTAAGGGAGATTGGATGGAGAAAAAGGCGTGATAGAAGAATGGTCGTGTGAGACTTTGCTAGAGGAGATGCTTTGGAAGGAGAATCTCAGAGTCGACAGGAGGAGCAAAGAGTTTCTAAGGTTATATATGGCTTGCCGCGCATGTTAGAGGATCAGTGAGTGAATAAAAATTTAGTCACTAATTCTAGCAAAGGCTTTATATGTTGTGCAACTGGGGCATGCAGATGATTTGCCCAATTGGTGGGTTTGAGGTGGCTGATCGATGAGGTGTTTTTTTAGTGGGTTTGTGGTGTCCAGCAGCGATGTGGCCAGTTCATGGGTTTAGGGTGGTGGTTGGGGAGGTGTTTTATTGATTTTGATTGATGGGTTTGGAGTGGCCGACAGGTGAGGTTGGCCCTCGACCATCGATAGGGCTAACATCAACTGACAAGCTTGTATTCATTCATTTAGTATTTAGCATGATGGCCTCTGATGCGCCCCTAGTGTGTGATGTTTTTCTACATGTTTTATGTCAATTTAAATCCCCAATACAGTGCCAAAAACTTGACCCGTCCTGAATTTACGCAATATTTTAGCTTTCAAAAATATGATAAAAAACTTGACTCAATTTATATTAAGTATTTAATGTGCAAAATTTAAATGTTATATAAAATATATAAATTAGTTCACACACTATGGGTTCTGACAGTGACTTTATATATGCTTAAAAATACAAGTATTTAATACTGCTGCTAGAAGATTTAATTTCTCAGCAATGACACCAAAAACTTGACAACGGTTATAGATTCGATAAAGATGTATATATATAATATTCAATAATGGTAAAGTCACAC
>NW_018165161.1:84308-85930 GCF_001263595.1 Phalaenopsis equestris
TCCCCCCATTTTATAGAAATCATAGCCCTTTCAGAACACATATTTCTCAACACATTTTAACATTTAAATTGATCAGATCAAAAAGTAAATGAAGATCGGAGTTCAAATCATAGATTAAAGTTTGAATCATCACAAATTATTGACATTTAAAACCACTTAAAATAAAATCAATTCTTCACAAAACCATATCTGAAAGTAGGGAGAAGGATAAAGTAGACTACTCAGAATTCATGAGAAGGATACAACAAAACATGAATTTCATATATAAAAACAAGTTTACAAAATAAAGAAAGAAAAAAATATAAGTTATCTCACAATCTTTTCCAAACAAATCCTTAAAAGTTCTTTTTCAAGTAATTTCCCTTTTTACAAGTACTCTCAATTCTCTCTTAGAAATGCAATGAAGAATAAATCTATCACATTCCCTCTCCTTTTACAGTCCTTGAAAAAAATCTCCAAGCCCTTCTTCTCACTCTCAGGCCACACACACACACACACACAAAACTCACGCCCACACAACTCTTCTTCAAGCCCTAGACTTCACGTCCACACAACTCTTCTTCAAGCTCTGGGCTGCCTCCCTCCAAAAAGAATTCAAAATTCTCTCCAAAATTTTATCCAAAAGTCAACTCTTTTGAATTCAAAATACATGTCCATTGATCCAAGTGACATATCCCTTCATAAAAGAACCTTCCAAAGTGTCTAGATGCATTAAATCACTCCAAGGGGTGTTTAGAACAAGTGTCGCTTTGAAAATTCACGCAAAAACTCGTCCTGAACCACCTTAGGCCGCAAAAAGGCATCTTCGACGCATGTGGCACCAAATCTGCACACCATGCACTAGTTCTCTGGATTTTGGCACATCATGTGCCGGTTTGGCGCATCATGCGCCACCCTACAACAGTTCCACTGTTTCAGCTTTGTTTCGCCCTGTTTCAGCTTTGTTTCGCCTTGTTTCAGTTGCGTTTCACTCCTAACATATATACCTATAAAATAAGCATGAAAAAAACCTTTCTTTAAAGTGTAATTTTGTTCAAAAATATATGAGAAATGTAAGGTAGATTAAGCATAGAAAGAAATCGAAGTGTGCCAAGTCAGAAATTTTTTTCTTGCTCGTTTTTACTCCAAATTGCACCATTTTTGCTTCATTTTCTCCAAAATTTCATTTCTTGTACCTAAAACCAAAAATATGCAAAATACCTTCCTTTAAATTAAAATATCATTAAAAATCATTAAAATTGAGCTTAAAATATATATGAAAACGTAGTTAATTTTTAAGCGTGTCAACTCCCCCAAATTTAAATGTTACTTGTCATCAAGTAACCCTTTTAGTACATAAAAATATGACTTAGGATAGAGATTAACTTATAAACTTCTATACTTTAGTTTAGTAAATAAAATAGTAAAATTTAAGAAAAACCTTTAATAACTTAGATTCAAATTCTAAGTCTAAGAATACCAAGTAATCAATTTTAAGATTTCAGAATTTTTATTCAATTCAAGAAGAATTGCAATTTATTATATCAAGGATATTTAGAACATTCATATGAAAAAGAACTTCATGAAAATTTTACTAGTAATGCTACTAATACTTCAATACAAGTTTAGAAAATGTAATAAAG
>NW_018165161.1:85988-86956 GCF_001263595.1 Phalaenopsis equestris
TCACTCATTTTTTTTTCTTTTAGGATCTTTTCAATCCTTTCTTTTCTTATTTATTTTTTTTTCAAGTGAGGATTACTATATCTGGATAGCTTTTAATAATTTTGAACTTCACTATCCTCTTCTTAAAATCAAAACTCCTTACATTTCCTCACTTTATAAATTCCTATTAGTTTATAATTTTTCATAAAGTCTCATTCTTTTCTTCTTACATGAAACTCTAAAATTCTTAACACTTCAAAAATACAATTTCCTTTACTTTAAAAAGAAAAACATAGTCTTATCCTTTCATATCAAATATGTTTAACTTTAGAATTAGCCTTCGTTATTAAAAACTTTTACCTAAATTTACCATAATATTTACAAACACAAATATAGTCATTTAAAGTAAACTCTAATATCCAAGGTCATGATAAATTAATTTTAAAAATATAATTAATTGAGGACAAATAAAATTTAGTTTACTTCTTTTTAAAAGAACTTTTCCCCCAAATTTGCATTTTTAAATATTTTACATTTAATTCCACAAAATGTTGTAGGAAGAAAAAGTAAAAGTTAAATTTACTAACTACTACAACATCCTATTAAATTAATAAACATGCATAATCAGGATAGAATGATTGGAGGAGAAAGTAAGTCTAGCCTAAAACATACTTGCAATAATATTAAACTAAAAGGAAGTATACTAACTTTAAAATTTATTTTTATTCCTATCATCAAACTTGATTTTTAACATGTATACCCTTCAATATAGAAAATATAAGTAGGAAGAAAAATAGTTAAGAAATTTTATCTATCACAAACATCTACAAGTATTCATCAAGACACAACAATATGCAATAGAAAGTAAGTTTAAACTAAAACATGCTCAATAAAATAGAAAGAAAGGTCTAACAAGCAGAACATGTATCGACATGGGAATATATATATATGTGCTCTCCAAATTTTTATATTATTGTAACACAAACACA
>NW_018165162.1:0-2026 GCF_001263595.1 Phalaenopsis equestris
CTCCATTACTTAAAATTTTAACTTAATTTTCTTACTCTTTTCTACAATCAAATTTTACTTCCTTAATACAACTTCATATACATAATCAATTTTTCTTTTAAAATCAAATTCACTTAAAGTGCATTTGAGAATAAATAAAATTCCAGTTTTGAAAATATTTTTCATCCCCCCAAACTTGAATTTTTAACAGATTAAACATTTTAGCATTAGATATATATAAGCGAGAATGAAAATTTAAAAATAACATGCTAACAGGAATTTTAACATCATATTATACAAGTATAAAACTAAAGACAGGAGTAAGATTAATTTTTGATCAAATTTTCTAAAATTTTCATTTTAGTTTAACATGCGAAGATTCAATAGAATTTTAAATAGTGGGTATAAAAGCAAATAACACACTAACATGATAAAAGAAAAATACAGGGCAGCAGTTTCTGAATTTCAAGTTTAAGATCTAAGCTAGCAAGACTTTCTACTTTATAATAGATATGAAAATAAGTTAAGTTCTAAACTAACTAAATCACAGTACAAAACTAAACAATACAGTACTAAACACAAAACAACACCCTAAAATTTAAAAACAAAATATTATCTAACACAATAATCACAACAATAACAGAATATAAAAATTCAAAACAAAAATAAATCATAGTCCAAAACAACGCACAGATGCAAATGTAGCAGGCTCAGACCACATAGTTCACATCATATTACAACCATAAAATGAATCTCAAAGCTCTACTCTTCATCCTCAGAATCACCGCTATACCATTTTTCTGCATGTTCATAATCACGATATCGAGGATATGGAGGAAATTTCACTCTTAGTTCACCTTTAATCAGGCTCTCCAAACATGAGTGGAATTTCTCTTCATAATCACTCTTCCTTCTATTATAACTATTTGTATGATCTGTAAAATGCTCTAAATTTTTTACCTTATCAGCGGTAAAACTGATATTATCCATCAACTTCTGCAATAACTCATCCTGAGACTTGGTATCACCTCTAGATGTAGAAGCACAAGAAGTAGATGGTCGTGATGAAGATGCAGCAGAGGTAGATGCAGCAGACTTTTCTAATCCATAACTTTTGGAAAATCCTCCTCTCCATCCAAAAATCGAATGCTCAGAATAAGTCTTTACATTCACCTTCATAATGGGCTTTAAGGGTAACAGAACACGTCCCAACTATCATACTTCACTCCAGCCTGCTCGCATAATGAAAATATTAAGGAAGCAAATCCCATACATGCAGTAGTAGTAGCAAAGCCCCTATGTTGATTTGCTTTCCCTCCTGAATACAATAGTTCAACGTTGCTCTCTCTAGTCACTTCACTTAGATGATTGGTCGGAAGCAGACGAGCAGAAATGAAATAGTGTCAGGCCTTTGAAGGTGCACATAACTTTAAAATTGGAAAATTTACTCTTCTCTCATTAGTGATCCTCCAAAGTCCTCTCCCAATAGTGAAATATGAAATGATTTCGTCTAACTTCGCCTCATTAGGACTATAATTTGCATAAAAATATAAAGTTTTTTGTGGTAAATGGTAGAACAATTTAACTACCTCTGGAGTAAAAGGTACAAACTTTCCTCTAACCATAACTCGATCGTCTTCAGCCTCTGGGAGATTTGCATAAAACGCCCTCACAACAGAAATCACTGCGACGGCAGAGAAACATTAGAATTGTTCCCACTGTCAGCGGACTATCAGGTTTTCTACCTCTCCACCAGTACTCTTGAAACATCGCTCTTGAATCAATTTTCATGACTGCAGAGCGTCACTATATCAATCCTGAGAAACTGTCAAACTTGCTCGAATCAAATGGGCTCTTTCCTCTACTCCTTTTCATTCTTGGTGCCTTTCTACAAATTTGATAAATTCCAAAAATCAATTTAAAAATCAAGTTTAAATCACTAAACTAAACTTCCAAAAGCACTAACTAAACTTCCCAAGCAATTTCCATAGATTTTTCTTCAATTTTCACCATGAATAGTAAATTTTTGAAATCTTCCAAATGCGCT
>NW_018165162.1:3655-4985 GCF_001263595.1 Phalaenopsis equestris
ATAAACTTTTATCACAACAAATGGGCTCATCCACCTGGACTTACGTTTATCTGGAAATAATCTTAACCTTGCATTATATAGAAAAACTTATTGACCTGGCCGAAAATTTTTAGTAAGAATCTTTTAATCATGCCACATTTTCATCTTTTCTTTATAAATCTTAGCCCTCTCATAAGATTCATTCCTTATCTCCTTAAGCTCATTTAATTGTAAAAATCTTTCTAATTGCAATAACATTTTCTCACCAGTATCTTTTAAATTATAATTGAACTCTTTAATTGCCCAATATGCTTTATGCTCAAGTACAACTAGTAAGTGACAAGCTTTCCCAAATATAAACTTATATGGGGACATTCCTATAGGAGTTTTGTATGCAATTCTATAAGCCCACAAAGTATAGTCAAGTTTGACTGACCAATACATTTTTGTTGGATTCACAGATTTTTCCGTAATTCTTTTAATTTCTTGATTGGAAGATTCTGTCAAACCACTTGTCTGAGGATGATAAGCAGTATCAATCCTATGATTTATATGATATTTCTCTAATAACTTCTCCATAAAGGCATTTCTGAAATGACTTCCCCCCATTAGTAATGATAACTCTCGGCATCCCAAATCTACAAAATATGTTTGTTTTCAAAAAATTTGCGACACTTTGAGCATCACATTAAGGTAAAGCAATTGCTTCTATCCATTGGATACATAGTCCACTGCTAAAAAAATATATAAATTTTTGAAAGATGGTATAAATGGTCCCATGAAATCTAATCCCCAAACATCAAATATTTCAACTTCTAGCATATAATTGAGGGGCATCTCATTTCTTCTAGAAATATTTCCTACTCTTTAACATCTATCACAAGGTTCGATATCAGCTTTAACATCTCTAAAAATTGTAGGCCAATAAAATCCAAATTGTAGAATTTTTTATGTTGTTTTATCAACACCAAATGTCCCCCAAGATCAGAATTATGACATTTTTGGATAATTTCATAAGTTTCTTCTGATGGTACACATCGTTGAATGATCAGATCCTTTCCTTATTTATATAAATATGTGTCATCCTAAAAATAAGTCTTAGCTTCATAAATAAATTTTCTCATTTGTTGGTATGTCATTCTATAGGGTTTAATATCACTAACAATATAGTTCACATTGTCGGCATACCACGGAACATGCCACTCATTTACAGTGAACAATTTTTCATCTAGAAAATGTTCAATAATTTTTTTTTTAAAACAGAGTGGTTTTTCTAATTCAAGCCTAGACAAAGGATCAGCTATTTGATTTTCAGTTCCCTTCCGATCTACTATTTCAAAATCAAATTCTT
>NW_018165162.1:5222-6896 GCF_001263595.1 Phalaenopsis equestris
TTTTAATAATTTAAAAGCTTTTAGGCATTCCTCATCAAAATTGAAAATTGCATCTTTCTCCAGTAATGACATAAAGGCTTAGCAATCTTAGAAAAGTCCTTAATATATCGCCTGTAGAATCCAACATGTCCTAAAAAAACTCTTAATTTCCCTTATATTTGTTGGATAAGGTAAATTAGCGATCACATGAATTTTAGCAAGATCTACTTCCATACCATTTTCTGATATTTTATGGCCTAAAACAATTCCTCCTGCTACCATAAATTGGAATTTTTCCCAGTTAAGGACTAAATTTGTTTCTTCACAGCGCTCAAGAACTTTAGATAAATGTTCTAAACATGAGTCAAATGAAGTTCCAAACACTGAAAAGTCATCCATAAAGACTTCAATCCCTTTTTCAATTAAATCACAAAAAATAGTAATCATACATCTTTGAAATGTAGCAGGGGAATTACATAAACCAAAGGGAGTTCTTCTAAAAGAAAATGTACCATAAGGGCTGGTACATGTTGTTTTCTCTTGATCCTCAAGAGATATTTGAATTTGGTGATAACCGGTATATCCATCCATAAAACAAAAGTATTTATGCCCAGCTAGTCTATCCAATATTTGATCTAGAAAGGGTAGTGAAAAATGATCTTTCCTAGTGGCAAGATTTAATTTTCTATAATCAATGCATATTCGCCACCCTGTAACTTGTCTGGTAGGTATTAACTCATTATGCTCATTCACAGTTACATTTACTCCTCCTTTCTTAGGAACACAGTGAATTGGACTAACCCATGCACTACCTGAAATAGGGTAGATAATTTCAACATCTACCCACTTTAAAATTTCTTTCTTAACAACCTCTTTCATAATAGGATTTAATCTGCTTTGTGGATCAGCCTTAGGTTTGTATTTTTCTTCTAAATTAATTCTATGCATACAAATTGAAGGACTGATTCCTTTAATATCAGTAATTGTCCATCTGAAGGCTTTCTTAAAATTTTTTAGAATTTTCATCAGCCTTTCTTCTTCTTCCTTTGTTAAATTTGAGAAAAATATAACAGGTAAACTAGAGGAATCCCCTAAAAAGGCATATTTTAAATGTTCAGTAAGTAATTTCAACTCAAGTTCTGGAGGTTTTTTAACAGATGGACACAATGATTTTTCTTTGTCTATCTTATCAAAAATCTCAAAACTTTCTTGAACATAACTTGAATCTTCCTTAAAAAGGTTTACATATTGTTATAATTCCTCTTCTTACTCATTTTCCAAATATTTTTCTTCACATTTTTCTTCTTAAGTAGTCTTGAAATGGCATTCGCACAAATATCTTATAACATCCATTTTATAGCATTCATCATATTTACCTTTTGCAGGGTATTTCATTGATTTTAAAATATTAAAAGTAACAGTTTGATCATTGACGTGCATTGTTAATTCCCATTTCTGCTTATCTATCATTTCTCTTCCTGTGGCTAGGAAAGGTCTCCCCAAAATGATAGGTATCTCTTTATCTTCCTCCATATCTAGCACAATGAAATCAACAGGAAAGATAAATTGATCCACTTTCACTAGGACATCTTCTATAACTCCTTTAGGATAGGTTATTGAACGATCTGCTAACTGCAGAGTTACAGTAGTAGGGTTTATTTCTCCTAATCTCAATCTCTTAAATATTGATAATGA
>NW_018165162.1:7498-8265 GCF_001263595.1 Phalaenopsis equestris
AATATTTCTAATTGTAGCTCCTTAACTTTGTAATTGATTACCCATTTATAACACCACTTCTTCTATAGACAACTTCTTATCCTTAAATTGTGTATTACTATTGATACCTGGAGGATAAGTAGATCTATGATTATTATTCCCTTGGTTGTTCTAGTTTCCCAATAGGTTTACTTGGTTGTTCCCCCATAGTTGATTATTACAACCTGAATTGTTATTCCATTTAAAGTTTTGATGGTTCTTCCAACCTGAGTTATAATAATTGGAATATGGGTTATTTTGCTTATTATTTATGGCATTCAAAGCTTCTAATGATGCTTGAGCTTCTAATGATGCTTGAGAATCTACTATTTGGCGTATTGATATCTCTTCAATCATGGAAATTGGTTGATAAAAATTCATTCCAAATTGGTCTAACTTCCTTGAAATTGCAGCAACTTGATTTGCTAACATATTAAATGCATCAGTTTCATGAATATTGGCTATTTTCTTTGGATTTACCCTCTCAAAAGGCCATTGAAAATTATTGGTAGCCATCTCTTCAATTAAAGCATAAGCGTCATGAAATGGTTTTGACAACAATGAACCACCAGCACAAGCATCGATAATAGATCTAAGAGAACTAATCAATCCATTATAAAAGGTTTGAATTATTAACCAATTTGGTATAGCATCGTGTGGACACTTTCTTAAGAGTTCTTTAAATCATTCTCATGCTTCATAAATAGATTCCCCTTCAAACTGATTAAAAGATGTAATATCATTTCTAA
>NW_018165162.1:8391-8667 GCF_001263595.1 Phalaenopsis equestris
TAACCTAAGTCTTATGGCATCATCTAAAACACCATCATATTTAAATGTAGCACATAATTCTAGAAAATTGGTAAGATGTAAGGATCTTCAGTTGGTGATCCCCCAAAGTGATTATTTGATACCATTTGGATAATAGTAGGTCTAAGCTCAAATGAAATAGCCACTACAATAGGATTTTGAATAGTCAAGTGAAGTTCATTTGCTATCAGATTCGCATAATCTTTTAAAGGTCTTTGTCAATTTTCATTTATTGGATTATCTAAGTTATTTGTCATT
>NW_018165162.1:8697-9867 GCF_001263595.1 Phalaenopsis equestris
AAATAAGATACAATATATAATGTTTAAATAAGACATTCTAAAAATAGAAATTTACTTAGTTTTTTTTTCTTTCTTTCCTTGAGCAACGGCGCCAAAAACTTTATCCTGGTTTTTTTGTATATGTAAGGATTTATGAAGTTGACACCACTACTTGAAGATTTTAATCACTGACAACGGCGCCAAAAACTTGATCCTGGAATACTTAATGCTTATGCAAGTATAGCAATAGTTTTGATGGTATTTTTCACTCATGTTTCCTTATTTTGCAACAAAACCAAAAACTTGATCCTGAAGAAAATTAAGATTTTAACTTTTTTTATTATTTATATATATTTATATTAGGATACTACGCAAGTATACATATCGTTATCAAGTAATATAGGACTTTTTGATTAAGACCTGAATATCAAACCCATAGGGAAGATTATGCAATATGCACTTTTTAGAAAGTTTTTCTAATTTTAAAAAGATAAATACTTAAACTAAAGATGATTTTCGTAGGAATTTAAAATTTAAATATTTTTGGTATTTTTGATATTTTAACGAAACAGTAACAACTTAAAAAGATAATTAAAGTTTTTGTAGAAGATGAGTATTTAATATGTAAGTATAGGAATTCTGTTGTGGAAGTATGCAAATGGTGTTATGCCAAATAGGAGCAATAATATTCTTTACCCTTACTAGAGATGCTATAAAGAACATTGGCTAATTTAAAGTTAAAATAGTTCTGAAGACCAGCTAGGCAGGGAAGATACTAGCTCTCACTCTAAAGTCCCCTTGATTCCCTCGACCTAGGGGCTAACATTCTCGTATCAGAACCTAAAATAATAAACCAAGTTGCGGGCTTTAACCTGTCACTTTAAAGTCCTCTAACTCTACATTCATCAATTAATATTTCCCTATTTATTTGCACTCAATCAAATGAACTACATTCTCATTCATACAACCTTATGTGATTCTTTCCAATTATTGACTGGACAATACCAGCACGGTTCTTACGTGTTCTCACAAAAAGTTTTAACATCTGGATTACCCAAATCAAGAAGTAAATGAAGTGCATGGATTTAAATCATCACAACTTCTTCCAATATTAAAGATCAATACTCTCTACAACTTCCATCCAAAACTTAATTACTTATCATTTTAAGAAGAAAGATAAAGAAAACTACT
>NW_018165162.1:9990-28025 GCF_001263595.1 Phalaenopsis equestris
AAAAAGATAAAAACTTATCTCAAGTCCTCCACAAAACTCTTGAAGTTCCTTTGAATACTCTCTCTTTTACAATCACTCAAAACAAATTAACAAAAAGGATAAAGTAAATAAAAAGTGGTTCCTGAAAATCTCTCTGTACTAATTCCCCAGAAAAGAACCTTCAAAACTTACCAATATTTTCATGACACTTTTCTAAGTCCTCTCTTCTTTCTTTTAAGGTTTTCCAAGATGTGTCTTGGGATTTCTTCAAATTATGTCTTGATTCAATGTATTTGCTCAAGTGACATATCCTTTCTTGATAATTTTCATCCATGGTGGTTACAACCACCTATTAAGCCAATGGGTGCCTCAAAAACTTCTTTGAAATTTGTGAAAACTGATTTTACTCGTCTAGTAACTACCACTGGCACTTAAGCCGGGTTCGCGGCGCTTAGGCGTGGCATTCTCTGTTTAACCGACGCTTAAGCGTCAGATTTGGCGCTTAGGCACCAAAACTCTCTTGCACATTTTTTAACCTTTTTGCTCCAAATTTGATCCTTTTTCACTCCTTTAAGCATTTTTTTCATTTTTAGTTGTATCTGCAAGAAAAGCACAAAAATACCTTCCATTAAAGCACAATATCTCAAAAATAGGTATAAAAATGTGTCTAAGAAAACTATATATTTTATGTGTATATGTGACTCAAAGGGAAAAAATGGTGTTTGACTATGCAAATTGCAAATTTTAAGGGGTTTAGGCTGTTCTCGGATCGAGGGCGCCATTGGCATCCATGCCAGCGACGTCGGCGCTGAAGGCTTAAAAATTCCATTTTTCGATTTTTCTCAATTTTCAATTTATTTTCAATTTTCTCCAGTCTTTTTAGTATTTTTAAAAAAAAAATTTATCTAATAATAATTCACAAACAAACATTTTCACGAACAATCATTTTCACAAACAATAGCAAACTAACTTTTATATATGAAAATACACATTTTACAATGACATTTTTCTAGTCACACTTTTACACTCATATAGTAAACTAAATTATAAATTAGCATCAAATCAAGCCACAACACTAAATGCTAACACAAAACTATACACACAATCAAAAGTTCATAATTCTAAAGCAAAGAAAACTAAATCAAATCCACACAATCACACTAAATACATAAATACTTTAAACTAGTAGAGAGTTCAAATTCTTTAGTTTTTTGTCTCATCTTCATTGCTTTCTCCTCCTCTAATATCTCCCATAGATTGGTAATGAACGTACAGATTATAGAAGGGTCAGTACAGGAATTGATCAGTTGAATTTCCTTCAATCCACCCTTTTTCCTTAAACGTCTGCACTAATTCTGCTTCAAATGTTCTAGTATGATCAAAAATCTCTTTCATACTCCAATGAAATGATTGAAAAGGTACTTAAGATCTCCTATTGCATTCCTAATACTCTGAAGTTCTCTTTCAATTTTATTCAATTTCTTTTCCAAAGCAAGTGAACTTCCAACTGTTGGTGGTATCAAAGGAGTTGAAGCATGTGACGAATGATCCAAATAGCATCTAATGCTTCATTCCCATTATTAACATAATTATCATCTATAGGAATCATGGGCTCCCTAGGTAATACAACTTTTTCTCAACTTTCATATGGAACTTGAGATTGACTGCAAAGTAGGAAAATTATGGAAGGATGCCCAAGTCCATAAATTGGCCCATTCATAATAATACCCATAACAGATTTAAAAATGATAGATCCTACATCAATGGGTTTTTCCATTTGAATGCAATAATTTTAAATAGCACTTTCTTTGGTGACTCTACTAATCTTCATGGTAGGGAGTAATTTTGCAGAAATGAAGAAATGTCACTGCTTCAATTATGGATTAAGTGATGAAGCAGAGAAACTAACATATCCCTCATCTCACATTTTCCAAATATCACTGTCATCCGTTAGAAAATTATAGACAACTTACATCAAATCTCTAGTAGGGATAAAATTTGTATAATGACAGATTGGAACTTTTTCTATCATATACAACTCGTTAATTTGCGCCGGAGTAAATGGTATAGCCTTACCTCGTACGAAGGCTACTCCTTGGGTAATTCCATGTAAGTTGGCATAGAATTCCTTCACCACCGATACAACAACTGCAGCGGTAGTGTAGCACAGAACTTCCCATCATCTTTGTATAATGATTTTATCAATCGGAGAACTTGGATAAATCAATCCATGATTGACAAAGCCTCTCTTTTTGATTAATCTCTTCTTCATAATAACCTTGTCGTATAATCTCTGCACGTCAAAACTGATAAACTTTTTTATATTAAAAACTCTATACCTTTAAGTATTTCAAGAATTGGAAGCCATGGAATTCAAAAATAGGAAGTTTCTAGTCATCCAAGGCAGTTTTTAGGACTTTAAAACCACCTACGGGCGAATATTACAAAGCGAAATCCCGCTAAAGTTTGTCAAATTCATCCTGAACCGTTCAAACTGTTATTGGTGTCGTTGATGCTCCCAATGGCGTTGTCGGTGCCATGGCCAGTTTAGTGGGCGTCGTTGGCCCTAGTGGCCAAAATCGTGACTTTTTATTTTTATTTTAATTTGATTCCAAATTTTCCTCCAATACCAATATTTGTCTCAATTTATAATATATAAAATTGTGTAGGATTATTATTTATTAATATATTAAAAACTTACCAACAAAACAGTAATACATAGATATATATCTATACATATATATATGGGTTATCTCCCACAAAACGCTTGGTTTAACGTCGTCAACCCGACATAACATTTGATTAGTTTGGTTGACTTAATACTAAAACTTCTTTAAATTGTGGTATGTGTCATTCATAATAATGTTTCAATCGATGTCCATTAACTTTAAAATCTTTCCAGTGTTAGAATCTTTAATAACAACAGTTTCATAATGATAGACTTTAATCACTTTAAATTGTCTTAACCGTCTGGATTTCAGCTTTTCTGGAAATAATCTCAATCTTGTATTATATAATAAAATTTCTTGTTCAGGTTCAAACTTCTTTTGAATAATCTTCCGATAATGTCATATTTTCATTTTCTCTTTATAAATTTTTGCATTATCATATACTTCATTTTTAATTTCCTCAAATTCATTGAGTTACAATAATCATTTCTCACCAGCATCCTTTAATTAAAATTAAATTGTATGCCCATAATGTAGTATCTAATCTAGTAGACCAATCCAATTTATAAGGATTCACAGTTTTTTCTAAAATTTGTTTAATTTCACGATTTGATAGCTCTGCTAGACCGCTAGTCTGAGGATGATAAGTTGTAGAGAATCTATGCATAATATCATATTTCTTAATCAATTTTTCAATTCTCTTATTCCTAAAGTGAGATCCTACTTGAGTAATAATTACTCTCAGCATTCTATATCTTGTAAAAATATTTTTAATAAAAAACTTAGAAACACTCCGAGCATCACATCTGGATATAGCAATAGCTTCAATCCATCTGGATATATAATAAACAACAAGTAATATATATAAATTTCCAAATGTAGGCAAAAATTGTCCCATGAAATCTAATCCCCACACATCAAAAATTTCAAATTTTAATGTGTAGTTTAGAGTCATTTCATTTCTTCTCAAAATATTTCCTACTCGTTGACATTTATCGCATGTTTTAATATATTCATTAACATCTCTAAAAAGAGTAGGTCAATAAAATCCAGCTTGTAAAATTGTATATGTAGTTCTATTTGTTCCAAAATGTCCTCCAAATTCAGAATCATGACATCTTTCAATTATCTGTTGAGTTTCCTCATAAGGCACACATCTTCTAATAATTAGATCTTTACATTATTTATATAAATATGGGTCATCCCAAAAATAAAATTTTGAATCATACATAAATTTCTTTAATTATTGATTTTTGATATCAGGTGATAAGATGATATCAACATACCACTATACATCCATTTCATCAATATTATATAACTCTTCATCAGGTAAATTTTCTAAAATTTTATTTGCAAAATTAGTTAATATTTTTATTTCTATTTTAGAAAAATGATCAACTATTTGATTATCATTTCCCTTTCTATCAACTACGGTAAAATCAAACTCCTGCAATAGAAGTATCCATCTAATTAAATTTAGTTTAGCATCCTTCTTTTGCATTAAGTATTTTATAGCCGAACGATCTTTATGCACTATACATTTAGTTCCAATTAAGTAAGGTCTAAATTTTTTGAAGGCATAAACAAGAGCTAATAACTCTCTTTCAATAGTAGTGTAATTGATTTGAGCATCATTCAGAGTTTTACTAGCATAATATATTACTTTAAAAACATTATTGTGCCTTTGTCCTAAAACAGTCCCAATAGCTTAATCACTAGCATCGCACATTGTTTCTCCCAATCAGGTGGTACTATTATAGGTGCAGTGATTAATTTTCTCTTCAATAAATCAAATGCTTTTATGCATTCCTCATAAAAATCAAATTTAATATTTTTTTCTAAAAGTTGGCATAATGGCTTTGTTATTTTTGAAAAAAATTTTAAGTGTCGCCTGTAGAAACCAGCATGTCCTAGAAAACTTCTTACCCCTTTAACATTAGTAGGAGGTGGTAATTTTTCAATAACTTGAATATTTGCAAGATTTACTTTCATGCTTTTTTTTGAAATTTTATGTCCAAGTATAATTTCTCTTGCAACCATAAATTGACATTTTTCCATTGACATTTTTCCCTTTAGTACTAGGTTGATTCTTTCACATACTTCTAAAACTTTTCTAAATTATTTAAACATAATTCAAATGAAGTTCTGAATACAGAAAAATCATCCATAAACACTTCCATTCCATGTTCAATAAAATTGCTAAAAATTGACATCATACATCTTCGAAATGTTGCAGGTGCATTGCATAGTCCAAAAGGCATTCTGCAAAAAGCAAATATTTCATACGGGCTTGTAAAGATTATTTTCTGTTAATCCTTTGGAGCAATTGGAATTTGGTGATAATCGGTATATCCATCTAAAAAGCGATAATATTTTTTTCTAACCAATCTATCCAACGTTTGGTCTAGAAAGGGTAAAGGAAAGTGATCTTTTTTTATGGCCTCTATAGTCAATACAAATTCACCAACTAGTAACTTGTCTTATTGGAATTAATTCATTTTTCTCATTTTCTTCAACGGTCATTCCCTCCTTTCTTCAATTCTTCAAAACATAGTGAATTGGACTTACCCAAGAACTGTCTGAAATAGGATATATAATTCCAACATCTAGCCATTTTAAAATTTGTTTAATTGGTCATTGGAGCCTTTCTGGCATCCACCCAACATCACAACCACCTCATCCTGGCCTGAGAGCCTCCATGGCCCCTTCTATTTAAAAGCCCCCTTCACGGCCAAGAGGAGAGTTTTTTGAAATTCCTTAAGGAAACTTTGGAAAATTGTTCCCAGAGCTTCTCCTAGCTTCTCAGAGTGCAAGCCCTCTGTTTGCAGCCACTCAAAACCATTGCCTGAGCTCAATTTTGGAGCTCAAAAATTAGCTCAAACCAGGACATAATCCCCCACAGCTCTATAGTGCACCAAAGTCAAATTAATTGCACGCACATCATCCCCTGAGTGAAAGAAGAAGATCCCCCCATAAAAGCCCCATCACCAGACCACCCTAGCATAAACTTTGATCAACACTCAAAATCAGCCTTAGTCAAAATCGCACTTAGGCAATTCACCACGACCCAAGGCTTCATCTAGGAGCTCTTTGGACTCAAATCAAGCTTTTGGAGGCACCCAATTGAGGCTAAACCACTTGGTCAAAGGTATTGAATGTTCTCCTCAAACCGAGCCTATTTTGATTCTCCATGTTCATAGACTCGATTTAACATTTGATTAGTTGTGTGGATGTGCTCCCCTAGTCTAGACGCGTCTATAGAAACAAACGTGAAGAGATTTAGTTAAATATCGAGCGAGATATTAAGGCTAGAAGGTGGATAATTCACGGATTGGGGGACTTGGGGATGATGAACGGATGTCATCCGATCATGCGTGCATCTTTTGGACGATTGAGATTGTGTCAAACGAGAGGATGGTGCAAGAACAGTGGGCCGAGTCAGTGCTGACTCAGATGGCGGCGCCGAACCAGAAAACTCGACGTGGAAGCTTTGGAGATGTTATGGATTGTGTGGTGGCGTGCAGTTTAAATAGAAAATTAAGGGTTTTCTTGAATTATTAAAATCCCAGAACTTTAAAAATCCATATAGTGGTGTATAAAAATCATAAAAATAAAATAAAAATTCCCTCATTTTGAGTGAATAAAAGAAAATAATATGGAAATAATTTCATGTCTTTTTGATTCATTTATGATTTTTAAATAATTAAATAGTGTATTTCTTATTTGAATTCTCCATTTACATGGACATTTCACCATGACTTGATTTTTAGGGCTTTGGTTCTCTCTGACATGAGGAATCTTCCCTGATTTTTCCATGGTCACGGGAGATCTATAGGCAAAGATCTCTATTTTTCAATCATGTCATGTATGTTTTAGTAAAATAATTATAATAATTAAAATATTAATCAAAAAATGCAAAACTTATTTTGGTAGGTTCATTGTGGTCAGAGGACCCTATGAAAAATACAAACTTGGTTTAACTCATTAAAAATAACCCTAATTGTCACCAACCCCTAAAAATAAAAGAAAATCAAATTGGAGTAATTATAAATGTCAATGGCATGAAAATCATTCTCCACTATAATTTAATGACAAAGGAACTCCCCATAAAAATTTCAAGTCAATGGGAATTAATTTGACCACTAAAATGGATTAATTAAGTGAAATTGCATTTTGGCACAAAAATAATTATAATAATTAAAATACAACTCAAAAAATCACCAAATTGGTTTTGGAAGCTCCATTTGATCAGAAGAACCTAAGAAAAATAAAAGTGGAATTAAAGTACATACTTCATTTTCAAGCTATTTTTAAGTATTTAAATAAATAAAAATTAATTAAAAATCAGAAAAAATTACACAATTATAAAAACACACTAATATGTCACATTTGGCTTAAAATGAATTTTCTTTAATTTTTCACTAAAATAATTTTGATGATTAAAATATAAACCATAAAAATAATAAATTTATTTTTCTAGGTTCTCTCGACTCAGAGAGATTTAAGAGAAATATAAATTTAATTTTCAACTTAAATAATATTTTATATTTAATTAATACTCAAAATTAAAAAAATAATTCAAATAATTAAATTAAATCTCTAAAAATCATGAAAATTGGTCCAAGTTGTCCTTTGATCTAGGTGAACCTCTAGTATTTTTTTTAAGGACACAAGTTTTGTTTTGGTTGAGTTATCGAATTTTCATAAAAAAAAAATCCCTATTTTTGCATTAAAATAATTATAAAATTAAATAAATTCAGAAAAAACACATTTTCTCCTCTAATGTTTTAATTAAGCCATGAGTGGGGTAACATAAAATTTTAAAAGTCATTTGGGTTTAATTTAATGAAATATAAGGTGTTAAGGCCTGAAGGGCAAAAAAGTAATTTTATGATTTAAGCCCAAATTAGTATTTAGGCCTAACCAAAGGGTAAATGGGTAAAGAATGAGCTTAATTGACATATCTTGATGATTGAAACATGAAAGGGATAAATGGTAGCAACCAATCTTACTTTGGTCTCATTAAAGATAAATTTTTAATTTTTCAAATTGATGAAATTTGGAAGAGCAATTAAATTAGAAGATATTGAGGTTGGAATTTTATTTTGGAAGATCATAACCCACTGATTCAAAACCCCAATTAATGGTTTTAAAATTATTTATAATTCTTGATAAGGATTAAAAGTATAAATATTTACATTTTTTTAAAAATTACAAATCTACCAAAAAATTACAAATCTACCATACAAATCTACCAATTAAGTTTTAAGGGCTTAGTGGTGAATCAGGCTTAATCAAAATTTTATCTAATGAGGTTTAGAAAATGAACTATAAATAATTTGGAACTTTTTTTGAAACAAGCCCATCTTTAAAAATCAAACTGCTAAGTCCCATAATTAAGCCAAATTACCCCCAAGGGTCATTACCTATATAATTCATAAGTGAAACATCAAGTGATAATTACCCCACTTAAAGGGATAATCAAAACATCAAGGTTCATTGAGCATAAGGGTATGAATAGGGTGAACCATATAACGAACATAATAAGACTGAAATTGACTCGAGACGATTTGAGGGAATGTGAAATGTCTAGGGTATTACCCAGGACCTTTTCATGTCCTTTGGGAATCTCGGAGTCTCGGGGAGGACACTTGGACTTATTATGATTTGCTTGATGGGAGCATCCCCACAGATGAACAAATTAGACCCACCAGGGTATGACAGAGGTTTTGGTAGACACACCTCAAACCTGTGTTCTCTGCTTTTCCTACAAGTATGTTTTAATTCCTGCAAAATTATATATATACTTTGCAAGTACTGACCATTTAGGTGGAGGAACGGGAAGAATCGACAGGTACGCTTTTAAGTTATTTCATTGCAAATTACATTTATTTATCTGCTCCTCTTGTTTCCTACCAATAAACCTACATGTTAAACAATAAAGTCACCCTGCATGTCAAAACTGAAACTTTTAGGATAGCCACAAAACTAAAACCAAAACCAAAATTAAGAAATCAAGACAAGATAAAATCCACCGCCACAACAGTCAAAATATAAGACAACTCAAAATTTTGTCACAAACAAATCAACAAAACAAAAATTTTAACTAAACTAAAACGTTTCTATTGAATGATCGAGAACACTCGGAGGAGGTAACCTACGGTTTCTTACGAGATTTCCCACAGTCTAAATGAAAGTATGGAAGCCATCGAGTTGAGTTTAGTAAATTCATTTGGACTAAGTGAATCCAAAGAAAATCCGGTATCACTCTAATCAATGTTAACATCCCCCATGATATTTAAATAACCATAGCCTTAGGAAATATTTGATTTGACATCAGAACTTGACACATTAGAAAAATTAAACTCACTACAACGAGAAGCTTTGAGCTAACTCTGTGGACAGCCTTCTACAACAGCAAGAGAATCTATAATAGCACATCTTTCCTTAGAACTAAACAACAAGCTATAGATTTTGAGGTTGTCTGCCTAGTGTGACATAAATCCTCAGTTCATATTAAGGCCTTTGTATGGATCTGATATACAATATAAGCCCCAAATTCTTTTAGGATTCTAAGGTTGTCGTTTGTCATAACCTAAATCCTCATATCTTCCAGATTATTTTTATGAATGTTTCATATGAATGTAAGCCCTAATTAAAAAAATTGGAAGGATGACACACATAATTTCTTCTTGAAGTTGATACCAAACCATAGGGTAGTTTTGAGAAGTCACTGAGATTCTCCTAAGGATCTGTGACATTCTTAGTTCTTCTTACTTTGGATTCTAAAAACAAAATGTTCCAAATTTGAGCCATTCCACTTTCACACCACTTTGTCTGATCTCAGTCACTGAGATTCTCCTAAGGATCTGTGACATTCTTAGTTCTTCTTACTTTGGATTCTAAAAACAAAATGTTTAATTTTTTTTGTGACATTCTTAGTTCTCCTAAGGATCTGTGACATTCAAGAACCCAACTTAATATAAACCATATTTAATTTTTTTTATTAAATAGGGAAACTTCTCAATCAACATAAAAATGGCTTTTCACAGACTTAAACGGATGTCATAAATTCTTTATTTATTTTATTGAGCCCATACTAGTAAATAGTGTGTCTACCCTTCGGGATAGATGTGTTACTTACAATATTAGGCTCGTTTACTTAAACTACTGAGGATATGAGATTAGTTCAATCTTGTATTTTAAAAATTTAAAATACTACTTTTCCTAAATTATATATATATAAATTAAATTAAATCAAGTGTCAGGATATCCATCCCGACACCGATAATTTTCAATTTTGACGACTGACAAATTCTGGTGGCTCTGCTGGAGATTGGTTTCTCTCTCCATTTAAATTATGGAATATCATCTTCATACATTGGAAATGTGTTCATGTCTCTTATGGATCAGGTTACCCTTCTTCCATTGACATGTTTCACCCATTTCTTTCTTGGGTAAGTACGGTCAACTACTTCAGACTTTAGGACCATTTGTTTAATCACCTATGAACATAAAGGTTTAGAAGTTCATTAGGAATTTTGTTTTTGTGTGGGGTTGGACACCCTAATAGGTGTGTTGGTGGACCAATTTAGCCTGAGCACTGTGCGTTGTAAAGTTGGTCCTGCACTGGGTCCTAAACTTTACTTTCCTCTTCATGTCCTTTCGGGTTTGGTTTGCTTTGCTGCAAATCAAGCCAAGTTATTGCGTCTCTTTGCACTCATTATTTTTTTTTAATTGTAACTCATTAATGCTTTAATCATAAATCAATAATAAATTTGAAAATTTAAATAATAAAGTTCATGCCCAGTTTATAGGACAAATGCATTAACTTGAGTACTTCTGTCAAAACTGCAAGGCACGAGACGTCACTGACTTTCAGAAATTCTTTAAATGACAAGGATAATGTCTTTGTCAAAGTTGATCTTTTCTTTTGCTTTTGGAGTGGAGTTCGTTGTCAACAGGGATGAGCCGCCTGACCTGACAGTAATTAAGTTTGGACAAGGGTTCGATGATATTGGAGTCAAGTTCGGAAAGGTGGCCATCACAATAATGAAGTTCGAAACAGATAAGTCAATGAAGCCTATTGTGGAGTTCAACTTTAAATATGCCAATGAATTCGCTCCTCCAAAAGTGTTGGTCGAAAAGAACCCTACTATTGCTATAAAGTCTGTCATTAGGAGCGTTGGGACTTCTCCGAGGACTGCTTATGCTCCTACTACCGGATTCTCCATCACCACGCCAACTGTTTGGCTAAATAAAAGAAAAGAGATTCTACACATGAAAGATTCAGTCAATGCTTATACCCACCATTTTCTGGATTCGAGATTGGGTCCAATTCAAAGCCTGTACAACTGATAAAGGCACAAGAAAGGAGGCCACATTTTGTAAATAAAAAGTCATATTTAACAAAGAATCAACGATTAAGCAAGGTATATTCATTCAAGAAGGATTCAGTGGTAGAGATATTCCACAACTTACTAAAAAAATAAATATTCAAACTACTAGAACTAAAAAAGCCAGAAGAGGTCGACCAGGAGAACCATCCCCAATACTGCCCAAACTACCAATTGCTTGGCCACACCATATAAACGGCTTTATCTTCAAGGATTGGCTTGAGGAGATTTTCAAAAGTGGAAATGTAATGATCCCAAAAGAGTATTTGAAAGAACCTAAAAAAGGTCCTGTAAATATGATTTCGATTGATTTAATTAATTAATACATATCCCAAAAGAGTATTTGAAAGAACCTGAAAAAGGTCCTGTAAATATGATTTCAATTGATTTAATTAATTAATACACAACTACATCGATGCTCTATAAAAGAAATGGCACTCTTCAGAAATCTCCAACTAACCTAAAAGTAATCAAGGGAAAATCATTCAAGGTTAAGCTAGAAAAGCTCCAAGCCAATATTGCACAGTCATCTGAAGAAAAAAAAAAGATATGATTGATGAAAATTACGATGTGTAAGATGAAGGATTAATAGAAATCAATGTCATCGAGACCCGGGCTGAGTTATCTGTGTGCGATGATCCATCTTTTGATGAGGAGAACGTCATAGATGAGAGTCAAGGGGTCATCTAACAAAGAGACGAACATATCAGTCATCTCAAAAAGAAAATTGAAGAAATGACGACCGTCGTGATTACAATGCAAAGACAATCACAAACCCTGCAAATGGTACCTCCAGAAACAAACCAACCAGAAATACTCGTGTTGCAGATGAGAGAAAAGAGTTCACCTCCGATGAACAACCAAAGAAGGATTCAGTTCAGGGTCTGATGTATGAAAATGAAATTTAACAGATGGTAGAACAACCGGTGAGAAAAACCTTGGATCAGTCAAAAGGAGGGGCATAAACTTTAAATGGTAGACCCTACCCAAAGGAGTTTGAGGCCTTCAAATACCCCAAGGGTTTTGCATAGCCTTTGGTCAAAATATTTAATGGAATCGGAAACCCTCATCAGCATGTTGCACACCTCCGAGCAAGATGCTAGAATGCGGGGGGTAACAAAGCACTTTTGTTCAGTCAGTTTGTAAGTAGCCTTACTGGAGTTGTCTTTGATTGGTATGCACAGATACCAAATGGTTCAGTGAAGACATTCACAGAAATGGAAAACCTTTTTTTCAGTTGGTTTTCCAGAGTCTACAATCATATCACTATTGGTGATCTTTCAGCAGAGATGCAAAAGCCGGATGAAACCTTGGTGGAGTACATTCTACGGTGGAGAAACCTCAGCAAGTGATGTGATCTAAAGTTGCAAGAGCAGCAAACAGTTGACATTCCTTTGAAGAGCATCCATAGTCCAGTGGGTTTCTTGCTTAAAGTTTCTACAATCAGAATGTTCGAGAAGTTGCTTAACAAAGCTAGGAATCTCCAAGGAGAAGTTAAGAAATTTAGTTTTCCAAAAAATATTAAAGATCCAAAACCAATGGAGATATTCAAGAAGAAATCCAGAACAGTTGTTGTGGTTGACAGAGGAAAGCGATAATTACAAATACAAGCCGAACAACTTCAACGGACCTTCCAACGTCCTCGTCAGAATATTCAGCAGCCATCTTAGTAGAGACCTTTCCACACAGACGAAAGACAAGTTCCAATCTTTTAAAAATGAATTAGCGAAGAATATGTTCCGCAGTCTGATCAAGAATCCCGAGTTCAGGTTGCCCAAGCCAAAGAAGCCTGACAAGGTCAATAAGAAAGGACATCCGAGATATTGCCCGTACCATAGGTTCATTGGACACACCATAGAGGAGTGTTGCAGTTTTAAAGAATTTCTTGAGGAGAATTTCAAATATGGGGATGTAACAATCCCAGAAGAATATTTGAAAAGAGCCTGAAAGAAGTTCTATCAATGTGATTTTTTTCGATATGTTTGTTCCAACCTATTCCTACGCAACTGCCAATGTATAAGATACCTCGTGGCTACTATTATAATACTATTTTTGTTTAAAAGGGATATAAGCAGGATCAGTGTTAGTCTATCCCATCCCGCCCACCATATTAATGAATAGAAAAAAAATTGTTGTTGTTCAAGATTCTTTAGTGTTCTATTTTTGTTGCATACCTTCAGCAGATAACCTGGAGTTAAGTGAAAAGGAAAGTCTTAGGAAAAGAGAAAACAACTGATTTAGAGGCTTAAACCCCAATAGAATGACAGTTAAGAAAGGGGTTACACAAGATGAAGTTTTAATATTGTGACGACTTCAGAAAAGAATGAAATTAATGTCCTAATAACTGAGTCATTCACTTCAAAGAAGTCCGACCAGGTCCTAAGTTGATTTCAAAATAAAGAGTGTGGTTGAAATACAAGTAGTTGACTCGGGATATCATGAGTCTTTTAGTTTCCTGCCACTTGACTAAGTCTCCTGCCACGTGACTGGGTCTTGACTTTCGAACGAGTTATAATATCTCAAAATTTGTCTTAAGAAATATTTTAGTAATATTAATCAAGGGAGTTTGGACATCCAAAATCCTTAAAATAAATATGTTCCACCAGATATAGTAGTTCTCCAAAAAAAAAACAAAGGGAGCAAAAAAAAAGAAAAAAATGTGTGTGAAAATCCCTTAAGAAGAAGCTTGAGGTAAGCATAAAATCAAAAATTGGTGTTTGAATCCAGCATTCAAAATCTTTAAATCATGCTCTACCAGATATAGTAATTCTCAACAAAACAGAGGGAAAAGAAAAAAGAGAAAGAAAAAAAAGATTGTGAGAAAAGTTTGATCCAAAAATCAAAGCAAAAGAAGAGTCGCTCTGAGAAGAAGCTTTAGATGGAAGTATAATAAAAAATTGGTGTCTGAGTTTCCCCTAATTAATGAGACTTAAAATGTTCTCTTAAGAAAATTCTTCACATATTTTATTCAATAAAAAGTTCAACGATCTCGAGTTTTTTGGTCAATTATTAATTGACTCAAAAATATTTCTGGAAAAAGAAAAATATTTTGATCACACGACCAAAATTTTGAAATCTTCTTGGGCTCAGAAAGAAAGAATTAAAGAAATGACGATGATATTAGCAGTTAATGGAAATTCAACCCTTGAGTCATATCCTTTAGTGCCCAGCAAATACAACTCCAATGTCAATTTGAAGAATGTCAGAACAATTTCTCAAAGACATCTTCAACAACCTTTACAGAATCTGCAACAAATCAAAATATAACGGCTACAACCAAAGCTACAAACTTGCGGCCTCTTCAGTTGTGGTGTCTGACATCCAATTTTGCATTATCAAATATCAAACTTTAGGGGTTGAGGAAGAAATCCCTTTTGATTAATTCAAGGCATCCTACTCCCATTCTTCGACATTAGCTTAAGACCATTTTGAGTAGAGTATGACATCTGATTCTCATTCCAGGATTGATACCCGAATCTCAACTCCTATTTCAGGGTCAGCACCTAGATACTGATTCCCATCCTTTGAATCACCTGAAACTTGATAATTTGAAACCCACCTTCTAATCCCCACTAGAGTTTCAAATCCAAGGTTTTGCTCAGATATTCACTTGCTAATTTTCTAGCAGAAACAACTGTCACTCAATTATACTCTTTGTTCTAAGCATGTTGACTTGGACGTCGGGTCGATTTGTTGATCTCTTCAGTCAACGTCAATATGTGTGGTGTGCTTGCCCGACACACCACATTTATTGGGGGTTCAGTTGTTGACCTCACTTTTTGTTGAGGTCTAGTCTTTCCTCTTTAGTAGCCTAGGGTCTAGCCACAGGACTTTCCTGTTGACTATTCCTAGATGACTAGAAAAGGAACCCTCACCATTAGAATTTCTAAACTTTTCTCTGCTCAACTTGAAGTTCTACATGTTGGTCCTAACCTCTAGACTTAGTAGGTGGGGTCAGTATGGAGGAGCTTAATAGGAGTTTCCCATAGGGTGGTCAAGCCTAAGGACTAACCCTAGGTGGTTGGTCTTTGTTATGCTAGCTTGCACACACTACACTTTCTCACATACCCCAAACCCTAGGAACCCTTGATTTATTCCCTTGACTCCTTTTGGAAATCTCACATGAGTGGACCCAAACCCTTAACCTATTGGATAATAGGGTTAGCACCAACATATTGAACATCCAAAATGAATGCTCATATGGCTCCTACCAGTTTGAAATTGTTTCATGGCTTACTTGCCCATTCTAGCCCAAACTTCCACCAAATTACCAAAATACCCCTACAACCCTAATTTTTGCCAAAAAATCCCAAAATTAACCAAAATACACAAAATTTTCCAAAAGTCCTTTCAAACCATTCTTCACTACCCAATTGACCAACATCACCAAATTCCCAAAATACCCTCAAAATTGCCTAAAATTGCCAAAAATTTACCAAAATGACCCTCAAGACCCAAAAAACCCAAAAATTTCCAAAAACTCCAAAAAATTCCAAAATCATTTCAAATATTCCCAATTTCAATTTTGAACCATCACATTGACCCAATTTGACCAAATTGACCCATTTTGACCAAAAAACCCAAATTGCCCTTAAATGCCCAATTTCCCCAAATTAGCCCCAATGTCAAACAAATTGACCCCAATCTTGCCCAATTTCAATTCCAAACGAAAATTAAAAATCCTTAATAAAAAATGAAACCAAATAAAAACCTAATTTGATGCAATTGCAAGCTCAATTTCACCCAAATCAAAAAGCCCCAATTTTACCCCATATTAGTCATATTCCCAAATGTCACCAAACTGAAAGCCATAACCCCAAAACTTCCACCTAGTTTCTTTTCAAAATACTTTATGACAATCAGAGACACCAAATTAAACCATTATTTGCGCCATATCCAATCTTTAGCCTAACCTAAAACCAAGTCTAACCCAAAATCCCCAAGTTTATGTCCAAATCTCCCCAAATTGGCCTTTCAATTCAATTAAAAATCTCTTGAGATTCTTTCAAAAATCTTCATGAAATCTCCCTACACCAAACTAAAAATTTAATTTACCCCAAGTTTAGCCCAAATTCACCCACAATTCTAAAATCCCATGCCCCTAAGTCATTCAAAAAGCCCAAGATTCAATTAAATGCCCCCATGACAATTTTTCTCCTCATCATCCATTTAATCAAAATAATTCCCTAAGTTTCCAATTCATGCTAAAATCATTCAACATTAAGCATCATGACAAAAACCATCAAAATACCCCAAACAATCCAAAAATCCTTCCTCATGTAAATTGACCAAGCCAAGGACAAGCCATGAAGCCATCCCAAATCCATAGGTTAGCCATATGAGCTTTTGACACCTCATCAAACTATTAATGGAAAAAAGGAGGAGCCAATTTCAAGCTCCCATAAAAAAGGCTTTAACCCTTTTAATGACACGCTCTAACCCATGCTTAGCCAAATCCCTTGGATAGGGACCTCTCCACACTACTTCAACAGATCCACCTGACCTTGGTAAGCCATGGGGAGTCACCCAAGCTCATTCCAATGGGGCTAGACCCACGGTTGACCCAACCTAGCCCAAATCCCTTTCCATTTCAATTAATCACCCTTACTCATGCACAAACCCAATTGAATTAACATTTGCCCACCACTGATCATCCTTAGAGAGATGCTGACCTGAGCCTGGCCGGCCGACCACCTTAGTTGTCGACAAACCCAAACCCAAGGGCTCCACTAGACCAAAATTCAAAATTAAACCAATCCAAGTGGCACCAATCCAATTGGCCATTGAAGCCTTTCTGGCCTCCACCTAGGCACCATCACAGCCACCTCAGCCAAGCCTGAGAGCCTAAATGGCCCATCCTATTTAAATGCCCCCTTCACAGCTAAGTGGAGAGTTGTTGAAATTCTATGAGGAAACTGTGGCAAATTGTTCCCAAAGCTTCTCCTAGCTTCCCTGAGTGCAAGCCCTCTATTTTCAGCCACTCAAACCCACTGCCTGAGCTCAATTTTGGAGCTCAAAAATCAGCTCAAACCAGAACACAATTCCTCACTGCTCTATAGTGCACCAAAGTCAAATTTATTGCACCCACACCATCCTCTGAGTGAAAATCCTCTGAGTGAATCTGAGTGAAAGAAGAAGATCCCCCATAAAATCCCCAACACCAGAGCACCCTAGCATAGACTTTGATCAACACCCAAAGATGGCCTTGGTCAAAATCATACCTACGCAATTCACCAAGACCCAAGGCATAATCTAGGAGCTCTTTTGGCCCAAATCATGCTTTTGGAGGCACCCAATCGAGGCCAAAACTCTTAGGAAAAGGTATTGAATTTTCTCCTCAAACAGAGCCTATTTTGATTCTCCATGTTCACAGACTTGATTTAAGACTTGATTAGCCATATGGATGTGTTATTCTAGTCTAGACACATCTACATAAATAAACCTAAAGAGATTTAGTTGAGTATCGAGCTATATATTAAGGCTAGAAGGTGGACAGTTCATGAATTCGGGGACTTGGGAATGATGAACGGATGTCATCTGATCACACTTATATCATTTGGACGGATGAGATCGCGTCGAATGAGTTGATGGTGCATGAACATTGGGTCTAGTCAGCACTGACTCAGATGGCGGCGCCGAACCAGAAGAAGCCACGTGGAGGCTTTGGAGATGATAAGGATTGCATGGAAGCATGCGGTTTAAATAGAAAAATAAGGATTTTCTTGAATTTTTTAAATCCCAAAACTTCAACAATATATATCTTATTGTAAAAAAATCATAGAAATAAAATAAAAATACCCTCATGCTTGTCGGCACTATTTTGGTTGAGGAGTTGCCCGTAAGAAGTTGTCGGTCACAAGAATCAAAGTCTCATCGCCTGCTTCAGAAGGACATTTTAATTTACATATAGATTTAGTTTTAGAAAAATATGAAATCAAACTGACCCCATATATTTCATAGTTTAATTGGAAGAGCATCGTACCTCAAACCC
>NW_018165162.1:28129-46366 GCF_001263595.1 Phalaenopsis equestris
AATTTCCCCTATTTAATATAAAGAATTAAATAGGGTTTATATTAAGTTGGGTTTAGACGAGCTTCCTATAAGGGCAAGCTCCTATAGTTAATTACATCTTAGATAACTGAAGTCACCTAAGAAAACTCTCGATAAAAATCAGGTAATATTATCTTCAAGGAGGTCAAAGGATAGGACTTTTCAAAAAAATCAAACAAAGAGGTGTGAAATGGAATTGGCTCAAATTTTGAACATTTATTGTAGAATCTAAAGAAGGAATAACTAGGGGATGTCATAGCTCCGAGAGAGAACCTCGGTGACTTCCCAAGCTATCTTATGGTTTGGCTTTAGTTTTGAGGAGAAATTATTTGAATGTTTCATCCTACCAGTTTTATTAGTTAGAGCTTGCATTCTTATGAAACGATCACACAAATAGCCTAGAAGATGTGAGGATTTAGGTCGTGACGAACGACAACCTCAAAATCCTAAAACGAGTTAGGGCTTAAATTATACAACATAGCTATACAAAGGCCTAAAGATAAGGTGAGGATTTATGTTGCACTAGGCAGACAAACTCAAAATCCTATGGCTTGTTGTTTAATTCTAAGGAAGGATATACTGTTATAGACATGTTTTGCTATTGAAGATGGTCGTGCTGTCGCCATGCTAGCTCTAAGCTCCTTGTCGTGACGAGTTTGAGTTTTCTAGAGTGTCAAGTTATGACGTCAAATCAGGTGGCCCTATGGTTGAAGTTCTTTAAATTTTATGTGGCATGAAGTTTATTAGAGTGACACCGGTTAGGATCCTATGGTTCCCTCGTTCCGACACCACTATTTTCTATTGGATTCACTTAGTCCAAATGAATTTAATGAATTCCAAATGAATTTACTAAACTCAACTTAAAGAGTTTCATAATTTCATTTAGACCGTGGGAAGTCTTGTTAGCAACCGTAAGTTACCTTATCTGAGGGATTCCTGATCAGCTAATAGAGATGTCTTAATTTAGTTGTAATTGTTATTTTGTGATGTTTGTGATTAAATTTTGAGTTGTCATATATTTTGAATGTTGTGGCAGTGAATTTTATCTTGGATAATTTTAATTTTGGTTTTGGCTTAGGCTAAGGTTGGGTTAGGTTCAAATTGATGGTTTAAAATGGTCTAGAGGAGTGTCACAACGAGTTTTCAACACAAATTGGATTCCAATTTTGGGGTTAGGGCCTTCAATTTAGTGAAATTTGGAGACAGCCAATTTGGGGGCAAAATTAGGGATTTTCGATGTGGGGTCTAAATTAGGCTAAAAGTATGGGTCAGTTTGACTTGGACTTGGTTTAAATTAATCATATGAAGGATGAATTTGTGTTTAGAATTAAAATTGAGGAAAATTTGGGCCAAATAGATGGACATTTATAGTGAACTTTGGGAAATTGTGCCTTTAAAGGCAATTTGGGGGTTTTGGTCAAAATGGTGAAATTGGCCAAATTGGGTTCAGTTAAAGGGTCTAACATTTGAAGTGATTTTGGAGGTTTTGGGAAAGTTTGGAATGCCAAGAGTATTTTTATAATTTTGGCAAATTTGGTGGTATCTTGGTAATTTTGGAATTTTTTTGTGGTTTTAGGCAATTTGGGTAATATCAAATGGTTTGAGCTAATTTTTTAACGAATTTGGGTATTTTGGGTGAATTTCAAAAAATTTGGGTATTTTTTGGTCAAATTTAGGGTTTCAGGGATATTTAGGTAATTTGAATGGATTTAGGGCCAAAAGCCAAGTTGAGTATTTTCGGTAGAATTGGGAAGCTAACTACCATATGTGAGCTATGGACCAATGGAATCCCCATTTAGGTCCTCTATGTACTGGTCTTAGCTGAACCCCAGCCTAGTCCACTGAGTCTAGCGGACCATATACATGAGTCTCCCAAAAGATCAAGTGATCAAAGTCAAGAAATTTTGGGTTTGTGTTTGTGAGTGATTGTGAGTGAGGTGTGTGTAGTGAGTGTAGTGAGTGTCTTAGCTCTAGAAAAACACTCAGGGTCAAACCTAAAGTCAAACAGTCCTATGTGAACTCTCCTTGAGCTCCCTCATAGTGATCCATCCTACTAAGTGCTAGAGGTTATGACCAATATGTAGTGCATCAAGTTAAGTAAAGAGGAGTTTAGAATTTCTAATGGTGAGGGTTCTTGTTCTAGTTTTCTAGGAATAGTGAACAGGAAAGTCCTATGGCTAGACCCTAGGCTACTAAAGAGAAAAAACCAAACCTCAACCAAAAGTGAGGTCAACAAATAGACCCCCAATAGGTGTGGTGTGCTGAGCAAGCACAATGCGCGTATTGGCGTTGACCGACGAGATCAACAAAACCAATACAGACTCTTATATCAACAGGCCTGGAATGAAGAGTAAGATTTAGTGACAGTTATTTCCACTGTGGAGTAATAGATACTCTCGTTGGGAAAAAGAAAAGAGATTCGGGAAATAATCATTGGGAAAACTGACGATTGAGGCGGAGACTCGATTTCAAATTCAATGTTTAATTTTTTATTTCAATAAAAATAATTTCAGAGAATAGGATTGTGTGAGAGGACCGAATCGAGATTGAAAGCACAGGGACTTGCATCCAACTCAAAAGGGTGACAACAGTGTAGAGGACGACAACTATTAAGGACATTACGCCGAGAAGGAAAGAATATTCTAGTTCGAGCTACCGCTAGGGACATTACGTCCAAACTAGTCGAAAGATGGCTACCATTAAGGACATTATGCAAAGAAGAAATATTATACCAATTCGAGCTACCTCTAGGGACAATATGTCCGAACTAGATCTAATCAAAATATGGCTAACATTAAGGACATTATGCCAAGATGGAAGACTATACTAGTTCGAGCTATCGCTAGGGACATTACGTCCAAACTTGATCTAATCGAAAGATGGCTACCATTAAGGACATTACACCAAGAAGGAAGACTCCAGTTCGAGCTACCACTAGGGACATTACGTCTGAATTGGATCTAGTCAAAAGATGGCTACCATTAAGGACATTACGCCAAGAAGGAATACTGTACCAGTTCAAGCTACCTCTAGGGACATTACTTCTGAGCTGGATCTAGTCAAAAGATGGCTACCATTAAGGACATTACGCCAAGGAGAAAGACTATACCAATTTGAGCTACCGCTAGGGATATTACGTCCAAACTGGATGTAATCAAAAGATGTCTACCATTAAGGACATTATGCCAAGAAGAAATACCATACCAGTTCGATCACCGCTAGGGACATTATGTCCGAACTAAATCTAATCACAAGATGGCTACCATTAAGGACATTACGCCAAGGAGAAAGACTATACCAATTTGAGCTACCGCTAGGGATATTACATCCAAACTGGATGTAATCAAAAGATGTCTACCATTAAGGACATTATGCCAAGAAGAAATACCATACCAGTTCGATCACCGCTAGGGACATTATGTCCGAACTAAATCTAATCACAAGATGGCTACCATTAAGGACATTATGCCAAGATAGAAGACTATACCAGTTCGAGCTACCGCTAGGGACATTACGTTCGAACTGGATCTAGTTAAAAGGTGGCTACCAGTAAGGGCATTACGCCAAGGAAGAAGACTCTACCAGTTCGAGCTGCGACCTACCACTAGGGACATTACGTCTGAATTGGATCTAGTCAAAAGATGGCTACCATTAAGGACATTACGCCAAGGAAAAATACTCTACGAAAAATACTCTACCAGTTCGAGCTACCGCTAAGGACATTACGTCCGAACTGAATCTAATCAAAACATGGCTACCATTAAGGACATTTCACCAAGAAGAAAGGTTGGAAAGGTTGTGCCAGTTTGAGCTACCGCTAGGGACATTACGTCCGAACTGTATCTAATCAAAAGATGGCTACCATTAAGGACATTACGCCAAGGAAGAAGACTATACCAGTTTGAGCTACCGCTAGGGACATTATGTCTGAACTGGATCTAGTTGAAAGATGGCTACCATTAAGGACCTTACGCCAAGAAGAAAGATTATACCAGTTTGAGCTACAGTTAGGGATATTACGTCCGAACTGGATCTAGTCAAAAGATGGCTACCATTAAGGACATTACGCCAGAAAGGAATAACTCCATGGTGGTAATCAAATATCCAGTACTGACCCCATAAAAATCATGAGGTTTAATTGAGTGTTAAGAAGGGAACAGGGCTCCAAAGACCTACCCCAAATGCAAGGAGTGGTGAGGAGTGTGACACTCTATGAGGAATGCAGATAATTTCATAAAATTTTGTGAGGAGTATATTATGTTTGTAGAAGTTCATGCAATGCTGAATTTTATTGAAATGTCCGTGCAGAGATTTATATAAAAAAGATGAGATGCAGAATTTTACTTTGTTGCATTTATTTTAGGACTTGGACCCGATTTTAGACAAGTGTGGCATCTGAACTTCTAAGAACGAGTCTTTGTCTCTGAAACACGAGGCACAGTGCTTCTTGATGTATCATACAGGACAAATGTTAGAGCATAACTCACTCTTTAAGGTGCTATCAAAATTATATTCTTTCAAGTACCTATAAAGATGTGTTATCTCTAAGGACTCCACAGCTGAAGTGGTTGTAACTTCATAGCTTTGTTTGTAACAGTCATCATTTGATCTATTGCAGATTCTGTAAAGGTTGTTGAAGTTGTATTCGAGGAGTCACTTTGACATTTTTTAATTGTCATTATAGTTGTATTTGCTGGGCACTGAAGGATATGACTTCAGGATTGAATTTCCATTAACTGCTAATATCATCGTCATTTCTTTAATTCTTGCTTTTTGATCCTAAGTAGATTTCAGAATTTTGGGTGTGTGATCAAAACATTTTTGGTTTTCCTAAGATATTTCTGAGCCAATTAGAAGATCGTTGAACTTTTTCTTAAATATAATATCAGAATAAATTTCTTAAGAGAGCATTTTAAGACTCATTAATTCGGGGAAACTCGGACACCAATTTTTTATTATATCCACCTCAAGCTTCTTCTTAGGGAGACTTTTCTTTTTGCTTTGATTTCTTTGAATCAAACTTTTTACACAATTTTTTTCTTTCTTTTTTTCTCTTTTTATTTTCTATCCCCATGTTTTGTTGAGAATATTATATCTGATAGAGCATGATTTAAAGATTTTGAATGTCTTAATTCAGACACCAATTTTTTATTATATGCTCACCTCAAGCTTCTTCTCGGGGGATTTTCACACAAATTTTTTTTGCTCCCTTTATTTTCTGAGAATTACTATATTTGGTGGAACATATTTCTTCTAAATATTTTGAATGTCTAAATTCCCCTGACTAATAATCCTCAAATGTTTCTTAAGTTGAATTCTAGGATATTATAACTCGTTTAAAAGTTGGGACCCAGTCACGTGGCAGGAAATTAAAAGTCTTGTGATATCTCGAGTCAATTACTCATATTTCAACCGCACTATCTTATTTTGAAGTCGGCTTAGGACCCAATCCAAATTATTTAAAGTGGATGACTCAGTTATTAGGGCATTAATTTCATTCTCCCCTGAAATCATATTCATATCAAAACATCCAAATTTTTCTTTCGAGGTGATGTGTTTTTTAAATATTGAACAATTTTGAACAGCAACAAACTCTTTCTTTTCATTAGTTATGGTGGGAGGGATGGGATAGACTAACATTGATCCTGCTGATATCCTATTTTAACAAAAATAGTAATACAATAGTAGCCAAGAGGCATTTCATTCGTTGGCAGTTGCGTAGGAATAGGTTAGAAGAAACTGATCGACCGAAATCATATTGATAGAACCTCTTTCAGGTTCCTTTCAAATATTCTTCCAGGATCGTTTCATCCCCATTCTTGAAATTCTCCTCAAGCCAATCCTTGAAGATAAAGCAATTTTCTATGGTGTGACCGAGCAACTGGTGGTATGGGCAGTATTGAGGGTGATCTTTCATGCTGGCTTCCTCTGACTTTTTCAGCTTTGGTAGACTAAATCCTTGTTTCTTTAGTAAGTCATGGAACATCTTTGACATGGCTTTGTCTTTAAAGGAATACACCACTTTCTGTCATTCTGCCAAGAATATTCTCTTATTCCCTGTTCAAGGTGATCCTTCTTGAGGTGGTCGCTGACTAGACTGGCCATATTATTGTGCTTGTTGTTAGCAAGATTGTCGAGGCTGTTTGGCTTTCAAAATTTCCTAGCTATGCCTTTATCAGTTGTGCAGACTTTGAATTGGACCCAATCTCAAATCCAGAAAATGGTGGGGCATAAGCGTCAACTGACTCTTCCTCATGTAGAATCTCTTTTCCCTTACTCGGCAAAACACTTGGCGCGGTGACGGTGAATCTGGTAGTTGGTGCAGAAACAGTTCTCGGAGAAATCCCAACGCTCACAACGACAGTCTTTTCAGCACTAGTAGGGTTCTCATCAACCAACACCTTTGAAGGGGAGGATTTCTCGGCATATTTCAAGTTGAACTCTATGATAGCCTCCACTGAATTATCTGTTTCAAACTTCATTACTATGACGGCCACCTTCCCAAACTTGACCCCAATATCATCAAATCCTTGTCCAAACATAATAACTGCCAGGTCAGGCAGTTTATCCCTGTTGACAGTGATGAACTCCATTCCGGAGGCGCATTCCGGAGGCGAAAGAAAATATCAACCTTGGCAAAGACATTGTCCCTGTCATTTGAAGAATTTTTGAAAGTCAGTGATGTCCTGTGCCTTGCAGTTTTAACAGAAGTACTCAAATTGACGCACTTGTCTTATAAACTGGGCATATCCTTTATTATTTTAATTTTCAAATTTATTATTTATTAAAGCATCGAAGAGTTGCAATTAACAAATTAAACGAGCGTAGAGAAACACAACAACTTGACTTGATTCACAAAAAAGCAAACCAAACCCAAAAGAGATGAAGAAAATGCAAAGTTTAGGACCTAGTGCGGGACCAACTTCACAACGCACAACGCACAGGCGGAAGTAGTCCACCAACACACCTATTGGGGGTCCGACCCCACATGAAGATTAAAAAGTCCTTAATGGCCTGAACCTCTTTGTTCAAAGGTGATCGAACAAACAGTCCTAAAGTCCAAAGAGTTGGTCGTACTTTCCCAAGACAGAAATGGTTAAAGTATGTCAACGGAAGAAGAGTAATTTGATCCAAGAGAGACATGGACACATTACCGATGTGTGAAGATAATATTACCTTATTTAAATGGAGAGAAAAGCTTGTCTCTAATGGAGTCGCCAGAAGCTGTCGGCACTATTTTGGTTGAGGAGTTGCCCGTAAGAAGCTGTCGGTCACTGGATTCGAAATCCTGTCGCCTGCTTTAGAAGGACATTTTAATTTACATATAGATTTAGGTTTAGCAAATTATGAAATCAAACTGACCCCATATATTTCATAGTTTAAATGAAAGAATGTCGTACCTCAAACCCTGTATATATTCCGAAGGATAAACACAAGACTTGAGGATGAGGCTCGATCAAATAAACTAAGAAATATATAACATTCGTTTGCTCTGTGAAACTGTTTTATTTGCCAACAATTTCCCTTATTTAATATGAAGAATTAAATAGGTTTTCTATTAAGCTGGGTTCGGATGAGCTTCCTATAAGGGCAAGCCCCTATAGTTAATTACATCTTAGATAATCGAAGTCACCTAAGAAAACTCTCGATAAAAATAAAGAAATATTATCTTCAAAGAGAACAAAGGATAAGACTTTTCAACAAAATCGGACAAAGAGGTGTGTAATTCCTGCCAATTTTATTTTTTAGGGCTTACATTTGTGTGAGACGATCTCACAAATAGCCTGGAAGATGTGAGGGTTTAGTTGATGACAAATGACAACCTCAGAATCCTAAGATGAGTTAGAGCTTATATTTCACAACATGGTTGTACAAAGGCCTAAAGATGAGGTGAGGATATGTTGCATAAGCAAACAACCTCGAAATCCTATGGCTTGGTTTTTTAATTCTAAGGAAGGAATGGTTTAGCTAGGGAAGACAAGTTCTGTTGTTGAAGATGGCTGTGCTGCCCACCATGATAGCTCCAAGCTCCTTACCGTGAAGAGTTTAAAATTTCTAGGGTGTCAAGTTATGATGTCAAATCAAGTGGCCCTATGGTTGAAGTACTTTAAATTTTATGGGGCATCTTAAAGTTGATTAGAGTGACACCTGATAGGATCCTACGATTCCCTCGTTTTGGCACCACTATTTTCTATTGGATTCATTTAGTCTGAGTTCCATAATTTCATTTAGACCGTGGGAAGCCTCGTTAGCAACCATAGGTTACCTCCTCCGAGGGATTCCCGATCATCCAATAGAGACGTCTTAATTAAGTTTCAATTGTTATTTTGTGATGTTTGTGATTAAATTTTGAGTTGTCTTATATTTTGAATGTTGTGGTGGTGAATTTTATCTTGGTTGATTTTAGTTTTGGTTTTGGGTTAGGCTCAGGTTGGGTTAGGTTCAAATTGATGGTTCAAAATGGTCTAGAGGAGTGTCACAAAGAATTTTAAATACAAATTGGGTGTCAATTTTGGGCTTAGGGCATTCAATTTAGTGAAATTTGGAGACATAGCCAATTTAGGGCAAAATTGGGGGTTTTGAATGTGGGTCTAAATTGGGCTCAAAGTATGGGTCAGTTAGGCTTGGAATTGGTTTAAATTGATCATATGAAGAATAAATTTGTGTTTAGAATTGAAATTGAAGGAAATTTGAGCCAAATTGATGGACATTTAAGGTGAATTTTGGGAAATTGGGCCTTTAAAGGTGAATTTTGAGAAATTGGGCCTTTAAGGCAATTTGGGAGTTTTGGTCAAAATGGTCAAATTGGCCAAATTGGATTCAATTAAAGGGTCCAAATTAGTTTTGGAAACATTTGATGTGATTTTGGAGGTTTTGGGAAAGTTTGGAATGCCAAGAGTATTTTTATAATTTTGGCAAATTTGGTGGTATCTTGGTAATTTTGGAATTTTTTTGTGGTTTTAGGCAATTTGGGTAGTTTCAAATGGTTTGAGCTGATTTTTGAATGAATTTGGGTATTTTGTGTGAATTTCTGAATTTTTGTCAAATTTAGGGTTTCAGGGGTATTTAGATATTTGGATGGATTTAGGGACATAAGGCCAAGTTGAGTATTTTTTGTATAATTGGGAAGCCAACCACCATATGTGAGCTATTGACCAATGGAATCCCCATTTGGGTCCTCTATGTATTGGTCTTAGCTCCCAGCCTGAACCAGTGGTCTAGGGGACCATCTACATGAGTCGCCCAAAAGATCAAGTAATCAAAGTCAAGAAATTTTGGGTTTGTGTTTGTGTTTGTGAGTGACTGTGAGTGAGAGGAGTGTAGTGAGTGTAGTGAGTGTCTTAGCTCTACACAAACACCCAGAGTCAAACCTAAAGTCAAGCAATCCTATGTGAACTCTCTTTGAGCTCCCCCATAGTGATCCCACCTACTAAGTGTTAGAGGTTACGACCACTATGTAGAGCTTCAAGTTAAGTAAAGTGGATTTTAGAATTTCTAATGGTGAGGGTTCCTGTGGGTTCCTGCTAGGAATAGTGAACAGGAAAGTCCTATGGCTAGACCCTAGGATACTAAAGAGGAAAAACTAAACCTCAACCAAAAGTGAGGTCAACAATGCTCAGTGAATAGAAGAGAATAATGTGGAAATGATTTCATGTTTGTTTGATGCATGTGTGATTTTTAATTAATTAAATAGTGTATTTCTTATTTGAATTCTCCATTTGCATGGACATTTCATCATGGCTTGATTTTTAGGGCTTTGGTTCTCTCTGTCATGAGGGATCTTCCCTGATCTTTCCAAGGTCACAGGAGATCTCTAAGGAAATATCTCTATTTTTCAATCATGTCATGTATATTTTACTAAAATAATTCTAATAAATAAAATATTAATAAAAAAGATAAAACTTGTTTTGTTAGGTTCATTGTGGTCAGAGGACCCTGGAAAAAATACAAACTTGGTGTAACTCATTACAAATAACCACCAACCCCTAAAATGGAAAAAAAATCTAATTGGAGTAATTATAAATGTAAATGGAATGAAAATTATTATCCACTATATTTTAATGACAAAAGAGCTCCTCATAAAAATTTCAAGTCAATGGGAATTAATTTGACCACTAAAATGGATTAATTAAGTGAAATTGCATTTTTTGCACAAAAAAATTATAATACTTAAAATACAACTCAAAAAATCCCCAAATTGGTTTTGGGAGCTCCTTATGATCAGAGAAACCTAAGAAAAATAAAAGTGGAATTAAAGTAAATACTTCATTTTTAAGCTATTTTTAAGTATTTAAATAAATAAAATCTAATTAAAAATCATAAAAATTATAGAGTTATAAAAACATACTAAAATGTCAGATTTGGCTTCTTGGTCACTTAGGACCTATGAAAATAATTTTCCTAATTTTCTAAGTCAAGATATTAATTTTTAAAGGCTATTAATTTTTAAAGGCTCATTAATTTTTAAAGGCTCAAAATGAATTTTCTTTAATTTTCCACTAAAATAATTCCAATAATTAAAATATAAACCAAACAAATATTAAATTTGTTTCTCTGGGTTACTTGGACTCAGAGAGATTTTAAAAAATATAAAATTTAATTTTCCATTTAAATAATATTTTATATTTAATTAATACTCAAAAAAGAAAAATAATTCTAATAATTAAATTAAATCTCTAAAAATTATGAAAATTGGTCCAAGTGGTCCTCTAACCTAGGTAAAGCTCTAGTAATTTTCTTAAGGATGGAGGTTTTATTTTGGTTGAGTTATTGAATTCTCATAAAAAAATCCCTATTTTTTGCATTAAAGTAATTATAAAATTAAATAAATTCAAAAAAATCACATTTTTCCTCTGATGTTTTAATTAACCCATGAGTGGGGTAACATAAAAATTTAAAAGTCGTTTGAGTTTAATTTAATGAATTATAAGGAGTTAAGGCTTCAAGGGCAAAAATGTAATTTTAGGATTTAAGCCCTAATTTATATTTAGGCCTAACTAAAGGGTAAATGGGTAATGAATGAGCTTAATTGATTAATTGACATGTCTTGATGATTATGATGATTAAAACATGAAAGAGATAAATGGTAGCAACCAATCTCACTTTGGTCTCATTAAGGATAAATTTGTAATTTCTCAAATTGATGAAATTTGGAAGAGCAATTAGATCAGAAGATATTGAGGTTGGGGGTTTGATTTTGAAAGATCATATCTCACTAATTCAAAACCCCAATTAATGGTTTTAAAATGATTTATGATTCTTGATAAGGATTCAAAGTATAAATATTTATATTTTCCTCAAAATTACAAATCTACCAATTAAGTTTTAAGGGCTTAGTGGTGAATCAGGCTTAATCAAAATTTTGTCTAATGATGTTTATAAAATGACCTATAAATAATTTGAAACCTTTTTTAAAACACTACAAGCCCATCTTTAAAAATGAAACATGCTAAGTCCCTTAATTAAGCTAAATTGCCCCCAAGGGTCTTTACCTGTATAATTCGTAAGTGAAACATCAAGTGATAATTACCTCCTCTTAAAGGGATAATCAAAAAATGAAGGTTCATTGAGCATAAGGGTATGAATTGGGTGAACCATATAGAGAACATAGTAAGAATGAAATGGACTCGAGACGATTTGAGGGACTGTGAAATGTATAGGGTATTACCCAGGACCTTTTTATGATCCTTTGGGAATCTCAGAGGACACTTGAACTTATTATGATTTGCTTGATGGGATCATTCCCACATATGAACAAGTTAGATCCACCGGATATTACTTAGGGTTTGATAGACACACCTCAAACACATGTTCTCTGCTTTTTCTATAATCATGTTTTAATTCCTGCAAAATTATATATATGCTTTGCAAGTACTAACCTTTCAGGTGGAGAAACAGGAAGAATCGATAGGTACACTTTTAAGTTATTGCATTGTAATTTACTTTTATTTATCTGCACCTCTTGTTTCCTACCCATAAACTTGCATGCTAAACAACAAGGTCACTTTGCATGTTAAAACTGAAACTTTTAGGATAGCCACGGAACTGAAACCAAAACCAAAATTAATAAATCAATACAAGATAAAATTCACCGCCATAATAGTCAAAATTTAAGACAACTCAAAATTTAATCACAAAAAATAACAAAACAAAAAATGCAACTAAGTTAAAACATCTATATCGGATGATCAGGAATCTCTCGGAGGAGGTAACATATGGTTGCTAATTAGATTTCCCACGGTCTAAATGAAACTATGGAACTCATTAAGTTGAGTTTAGTAATTGAGTTTAGTAAATTTGTTTAGTAAATTTATTTGTACTAAGTGAATCTGAAGAAAATAGTGGTGTCGGAATGAGCCGTAGGATCTTAATCGGTGTTCTCTAATCAACTTTAACATTTCCCATGATATTTAAATAACCATAACCTTAGTAAACATTTGATTTGACAGTAAACATTTGATTTGACATCAAGACTTGACACATAAGAAAACTTAAACTCGCTATGACGAGGAGCTTGGAGCTAACTCTGTGGACAACCTTCTATAACAACACATCTTTCTTTAGATTTAAACAACATGTCATAGAATTTTGAGGTTGTCCGCCTAGTACAACATAAATCCTCAATGCTTATTTAGGCCTTTGTATGGCTCTGCTTACAATATAAGCCCTAACTTGTTTTAGGATTCCTATATTTTCCTTTGTCACATTCCGAGATTTTCCTTCATCACGACCTAAATCCTCACATCTTCCAGGCTATTTGTATGAATGTTTCACACTAATGTTAGCCCTAATTAATAAAATATGCAGGATGACGCACATAATTTCTTCTTGAAGTTGATGTCAAACCATAGGATAGTTTTGGGAAGTCACCGAGATTCTCCTTAGGAACGGTGACATCCCCAAGTTCTTCTTCCTTTAGATTCTAAAAATAAAATGTTCTAAATTTGAGTCATTCCTTTTTCATTTTGAGTCATTCCTATTTCACACCTCTTTGTATGATCTTTTGAAAAGTCCTACCCCCTGATTTTTATCCAGTTTCTTTAGGTGACTCCGGTTATTTAATATGTAATTAACTATCGGGGATTTCCTTAATAGGAAACTTTGAAGAACCTAGATTAATATAATCCCTATTTTATTTTTCGTATAAAATAGTGAAACTTGTCGGCCAACATAAAAAAAATGATTTTTCACAGACTTAAATAGATGACATAAATTCCTTAGTTTATTTAATCGAGTCCTTATCAGTAAGTAGTGTGTCTACCCTTTGGGATAGATGCATTGCTTGCAGATTAGGCTTGTTTATTTAAATTACTGAGGAAATGAGATCAGTCTGGTCTTATATTTTTAAAATTTAAAACACTACTTTTTCCCAAATTAAATATATATAAATTCAATTAAGTCGGGTGTCGGGATATCCATCCCAACAACCGATAATTTCCAATTTGGCAACTAATAATCGTCCATGTACTGGTCTTAGCTAAACCCATTGCCTAGGGCTAATGGGTCTAAGGGACCATCTACATGAGTCTCCCAAAGGGTTAAGGGATCAAAGTTAAGTAGGTTTGGGCTTAGGGCAGTGAGTGGTAGTGTAATGTGCAAGTGTGTGTGTGAGACCAACCAAGACCACACCACCAGAGGATTAGCCCTAAGGTCAGGTGATCCAATTGGGACTCTTCATGAGCTCCCCCATATTGACCCCACCTCCTATTAAGTGCTAGAGGTTATTAGAGGTTATGATCAATATGTGTAACTTCAAGTTGAGCAAAGAAGAGTTTAGAGTTTCTAATGGTGAGGGTTCCTTTTCTAATCCTCTAGGAATAGTCAACATGAAAGTCCTATAGCTAGACCTTAACCTACTAAAGAGAAAAGACTAGACCTCAACCAAAAGTGAGGTCAATAAATAGACCCCCAATAGGTGTGGTTTGTCAGGCAAGCATACCGCACGTATTGGAGTTGACCGAAGAGATCAAAAAAACCAACACAGATGTCTAAGCCAACATGCTTAGATCAAAGTGTAAAATTGAGTGGCAGTTATTTCCATTGGGGAATTAGCAAGTGAAAATTCTATCAAAACCAAGGATTCAGAACTCTCACTAAGGATTAGAAAGTGGACTTAAAATTATCAAGCTTTAGGTGTTCCGACAAATGGGAATCAAAATTTAGGTACTCACCCCGAAATGGGAATTGAAATTCGGGTATCAATCCCGGAATGAGAATCGGGAGCCTTGTTCCACTTAAGTGGGGCCTCACACTGACCTTGAGGAATTGGAGAGAGAATTATATGCCATACTCCATTTAAGGTGGTTCCTTTTAAGATGGCTTAAAACCGGTCTCAAATAATGAGAATATGATGTCATGCCCCATTTAAGGTAGTCTTAAACCTATCTCAAAGAAAATTGGGTAGAGAATTGGATGACATACTCCATTTAAGGTGGCCTTAAGACCGATCTCAAATGGTGAGAATAGGATGCCATGCCCCATTTAAGGTGGCCTTAAACCTATCTCGAACAAAATTGGGTAGAGAATCAGATGTCGTACTCCATTTGAAGTGGCCATAAAACCGATCTCAAAAGATGAGAATATGATGTCATACCCAATTTAAGGTGGTCTTATTATCTCGAAGAATTGAGTAGAGAATTAGTTGTCATATAACATTTAAGGTGGTCTCATTCTAATCATAAAAGATGAGAATAGGATGTTATACTCCATTTAAGGTGGTCTTAAACCTATCTCAGAGGAAATTGGGTAGATAATTAGATGTCATACTCCATTTAAGGTGGCCTTAAAATCGATCTCAAAAGATGAGAATAGGATGTCTTACCCCATTTAAGGTGGTTTTATACCTATCTCAAAGAATTGATAGAGAATCGGATGACATACTCCATTTAAGGTGGCCTTAAAACCGATCTCAAAAGATCGATCTCAAAAGATGAGAACCAAATATGAGAATAGGATGTCATACCCCATTTAAGGTGGTCTTAAACCTATCTTGAAGAATTGGGTAGAGAATCAGATGTCATAATCCATTTATGGGGGCCATAAAACTAGTCTCAAAAGATAAGAATAGGATACCATAATCCATTTAAGGTGGTCTTAAACCTATCTTGAAGAAAATAGGGTAGAGAATCAGATGACATAATCCATTGAAGGTGGCCATAAAACCAATCTCAAAAGATGAAAATAAGATGCCATACTCAATTTAAGGTGATCTTAAACCTATATCGAAGGAAATTGGGTTGAGAATTGGATGTCATAATCCATTTAAGGTGGTTTTAAAACTGACCTCAAAAGATGAGAATAGGATACCATACCTAATTTAAGGTGGTCTTAAACCTATCTTGAAGAATTAGTAGAGAATTAGATGTCATACTCCATTTAAGGTGGCCTTAAAACCAGCCTCCAAATATGAGAATAGGATGTCATACCCCATTTAAGGTGGTCTTAAACCTATCTCGAAGAATTGGGTGGAGAATCGGATGTCATACTCCATTTAAGGTGGTCTTAAAACCGATCTCAAAATATGAGAATAGGATTTCATACCCCATCTAAGGTGGTCTTATACCTATCTTGAAGGAAATTGGGAATCAGAATGTCAGCACTGATCTCAAGAACACCGTGAGAATAGTGTAGAGAATTTGTGGTGTTGAGCCCATAGATATAGGGAATGGAAGATTAATAGTGGTGAGGAAATATTTGTAGGATTTTGTGCAGAGTGTGAAACTTTGTAAAGGTTGTAACAAATTAGTACAGACAAGGACACTCAAGCTGCAAAAGTAAAGGGTGAAAACCCTCGAACTCGAGAGAAACAAACTCATCAAATTTATCAATTTCTTTTATTGTTGTCTTTATCACATTTAATTATCAAAGTATATTTTCAAAATTTAATTTTCGTTGGTTGATTTTCAAAAGCAATTTTAAATTTTAATATCATACTTTTGTTGTATTGTTCTTTGTTCATTATAATTTAGAACCAATGTATGGTCCTGTGACTCTTTATCATTCACACAAAAGGGCAATTTAACATATTCACTAAAATCTGGAAGAAATTTCATTAATCTGCAAATTTCATTAATCTGCGGAAGAAATTTCATTAATCTGCTTCAAATATGCATTACAAACTGAATACATGTTGAATCATCAAAAGGTCACATGTTGAATACATTCTAAAACATCAAATGTTGAGTACATATCATATACTGAACACATCAGAGACATTTCATAGCATATATGTTGCTCTGGTGTAGTACAAAAAGTGTTAAAAAGCATCTATTCGTCTGTCCAAAGCATCTATTCGTCTGTCCTGTCTGTCCTCTGTGGCGAGCTCTTGATCAAGCTGACCTACTAAGCCACGTTCCAAGACAAGAATTCCTTTCACGTGTACTTAGAGTTATAACCATCTCATAGCTCGTACGGGCACAACACGTCCAACTCTGGGTCCGTACGGAATCCATGCAATATCTTACTATTGTCCATTCTTCTTGATGTCACAAAAACTTTGCGGTGTCATACTCTTGGGATGCAGTGTTTTGCTAGATCTGCTCCATTTCCTTTTAGAATTAGTTCTGAGCCCACTGGTAACAGAATCTTGATGGATCCTATGAATTCTCCAAGGCCAACAATATCAATTTGTTTTCAAAATGAAATGTTACCTCAACTCATGAAGGACAACGTGCAGAAGGGCTTTACAAAATCATGGTGATCAATATGCGGAGGAGTGCAGTCTCCTTTAACATAAATGTTAATTATGCAGCTATTTGAGATGTAGTGTATTGGTTGTATGCTCCACCTGACCATCCTTTTGATCATTTTTTTACCTCAGAAGGCAGAGGACACATTAAATAGCCTATCTTCGACAAAGTTATAAGAGCAACCTATATATATTTATATTTAATTTTAGAAAAATATGAGATCAAATTGATCATATATCTTTCAAAGTTTTGATGAAAGAGTACTACACCTCAAACTATGTATCTGTCCCGAAATATAAACACAAGACTTGAGGGTGAGACTCGATCAAACAAACTAAAAAATATATGACATCCGTTTGGTCTGCGAAATCATTTTATTATAAGCCGACGAGTTCCCCTATTTAATATGAAAAATTTAATAGAGTTTATATTTAGCTTGGTTCGGAAAAGTTTCTTATAAGTGCAAACCCCTATAGTTAATTATATCTTAGATAACTGAAGTCACCTAAGAAAACTCTCGATAAAAATCAGTGAATATTTTCTTCAAGAATTTCAAAGGGATAGAACTTTTCACCACAAAAAAACACCTACGTAGACTACCCAAAACCAGAGAGTCAGGTGTAAGAGCCTATTCAAGGCAGATCGGGCGAAAGCACCTTAAATTGATATCCACAAAAGAATACCTACGTATACTACCCAAAACCAGAGAGTCAGGTGTAGGAGCCTATTCAAGGCTCAAGAGCACTCCCAAGAAGACATATCCCACTTGGTTAATTACATCTTGTGGGGTACCCAAGAATACTCTCGATAAAAGAAGTTTCTCTTGGATTATCGTGAACCTGGGGCAATAGGTATTCAAAGGAAGGTTATTCCGTGTGGGACCATTCCCGATGCTTCGAAGCTCACGCTAAGCCATCGGGCAGAGAGTGTGTCTCTCACATCCCAAATGGGTAGCGGCTCATCGGTAAACAGGGCCCACAAAATAACCTAAATCAGTTTGATGGGGATATCCCAACATGTCAAAGCACATCCAGGCCATAAGGGCAGAGGACAAATCATCGTATCCCTAATGGGCGAGAGCTCATCGGCATCGAGTCGTCAAGGTGATATCAACGAAGTTAAGGAGTGACAGCGCTTAAAGGGGCTCAATAAAAAGGAAGGTATAGTGATCCTAAAAGGTAGAGGTAATTTTGTCGGGGTACTACGGACCCGTCATCCACAGCTACTAGGACCCTAAGTCTACCTGGTCGTGAAGGTAGTCGACCCAACACATCCTGAGATCCCCAGTCAGCAATCTGTGAATTGCGTTGTCCACGGGAACCTCGGTAGCCCTAAGGTCAAAGAAAAGAAACTCTATCCTATGACTAAAAGCTGGAGCTCCAATAGGTGGGACTTATACCTGCCAAAGTGGCAAGGATGCCTCAGGAAGGAAAAGAAAATGGATGTTCAGCTACAAAGCTAGAAACGCTCCAAACAAAAGGACTTACACCCCGTCTGGGTCGGGGAGCCTTCTAACACCCTAGGCGCACTA
>NW_018165162.1:46619-83973 GCF_001263595.1 Phalaenopsis equestris
GGTCCTAGTTCTATACATCAATATAAAATGCAGAATTAAGATACGTGGTTCCCGTGCCAAACGCCTCGCCCAAATGCCTCGCAACCCGTGCTCGTATCTTATTTCTGCTACAGGACTCTCCTAGACTCTAAAAGCACATAAAGAAAAGAAAAAGACTCAATCCTACGTGAAAACAAGTGTCAGTGGGAAAGCTCACAAGCAAATAACGTATCATGAGCCATGCCTTATATCATGAGCACGTATCATGAGCCATGCCTTAAAATTGGGGGAGCTAATAGCACCTGCAAGAAAAAAGGTCAGAAATCATTACTTGCTCCCCCCATAGTGGTGCATGTGTGTGTGTGTATATAAATAGGCATGGCTCCCTACATGCCCGAATACACTACCACACATATGCAGCATGCAGTCACATCACAAGCACAATGCAGAAGAAATATGTCTGGCTAGGGCAATCAATTCAGCAGAGAACAATAGCCAGACATCGAAAAGACTACCTAAGCACCCTAAATCCTAACCCAGCACACCATCTAACAAAAAGTGTGTCAGCTTAGTATCTAAGTACGGGGTAAGTCTGGGTATAGTATGACTTTGACGGGGTCGTCATACAGGCCCCATCCTAAAAATCCAAAGGATCTAAAGGGTATCACGAAGAGTGGTGACACGAGTTAGATCTATTAGATCTTTAGCACAATCATACTTGTGTCAATCCTGATGACTTAACACACATTGCTAACCGGGATCATCCCAGCAAGCAATGCTCGTTAAGGCATCGCGACCGACACGGGGTCACTCTCCTAATGAGCCTGGCTTGCTATCCATGCAAACATACAAATGCAAATGCAAATAGTCATTTACAGAAGTGATGAGTGTACCATGAGGCAGTGACTAAGGAAAAGGTGGGCATGTCGTGGAGGCAGCGGCCCGAAAGAGGTGTGTCAAGGCGGCAGTGACCGAAAGGGATGGGCGTGGCGGCGCGGAAATGGCCCACAAGAGGTATGCCGAGGCGACAATGATCAAAAGAGATGGGTGTGTCGTGGCGGCAGCAGCCGCAGCAGCCCAAAGAAGTGCAACACAAGAAAATGATAATGATCATGCATGCTAACACATACCAGATGCAACATGCAAACAGGCAAGCATGCGATATACTGCAAAAGCAAACAAACATGCAAGTGATTGGTCGACCGAGTCGTGGTGGCCAGTCGAACCAAAGTGAGACACTCCGATCGGAGCAAAGTTAGATGCTCGTCGGGCCAGGGCGGTCGCTTGGAACAAAGCAAAATGCTCACCGGGCAGAGGCGGTCGGTGGGAGCGAAGTGAAATGCAACTTGCACCAAGCAAAAATGTAATATGCATCAAACCAACATGCAGGTGGAAAACCAGGCTCATGCTAACGACCTCTTCTGGGAAACCTAAGGTTTAAACCCTTAGATGAGTGGCGTTGCTGCCTCTTGCTTTGGTGTGGAAATGTGAAGAGTTTCACCCCGGATCTGTGAGGGGGAAACTCTCCACGGCATCGCAAAACAGGATAGCTACAAAGATTTTTCCTATTTTGCAAACTCCTCCCGGCTTTCCAAAGTGAGCCAGCTACAAAGCTTTTCTCGCTTTTTCAAGTTTGACCTCCCAACTTCTCCAAGTAAAGCTGGGGAATTCCAAGCAAGGAGAGTGAGGGACTCTGACCCATCGGGACTCATGTTAACGCTCGCAACAAGAGGGGAGACACTCAGCTCTACAAGGAGTATTTGGCCACAAACAGGAAGTCCTAACCTAAAGACTGGATCTAAGAAAACAAACGATCCATCATGCAGGCACGTTGTCGCGCTGACCCACGCCGGCGCACGCACCCCGTGTGGGCGATCGAACCCACACGCCTAGACTCCACTATTCCTAAGGCTGGCTAGAAGGTGGGGAATATCACCACCATGACAGTTGCAGATGCATTTTCTTTGCTTGCTCCAAGCTATCAACGTCCGGTCTGTGCTCCAGTGCACCTCGTAGAACGTGCACAGGACAACAAAAAGATAAGAGATTGGGAGTCAGTGAGGTATGCGAAGTACCCAAAAATAATTGATTTCAGCATATGAGAATTTGACTGACACGTACCTTCAAGAGGAGGGGTCGGACGGGTCTTCATGTGTTGCGATGTTGTCACCACCCAGACAAAAACAAGCAGCTTCGACAAAGTAGAGGATGCTCACAACAGTGACTTTGCCGGTGGAAACTTCACCGTTGGGAGAGAAGAACGACGAAGAGAAAGCTTTCCCCGCCAAAACCTGAAGGGAGTGTGAAGGTTTCAAAATCTCGCAAGGGATCTGCGTAGGGGAGAACTAGGACCATCAAGATCAGGATGTCGGCGTCAAGGAAGGCCGCCGGAGCATCACCGGCAAGGAAGGGACGGCACACTTGCGGCTGACCGAGGGGAAGAAGGCTGAGAACACATCTCGGCCGGCGGCTGGAAGGGCCACCAAAGTGCGGGCTTGCGGCATAAGGCTTCACCGGCGAGGAGGAGAGCTTGTGTCGAGGAGGAAAAGATCCGGCCGAGGAGAAAGAGGAATCTCACGAGAAGCGCCGGCGGCGTGCGAGGGGCGACAAGATTGGCATGGCTCGAGGCCTGGTTTGCGAAAATGAAGGCTGGCAGCGCTGTTCGCGTGCGATAGGTTTGGAGGGAGGAGATGGCGTAGGTTTTATATATATAATAATATATTATATTATATTATAATAAAAATAATAATTATATTATTATAATTATCCTTTGTGTATTCTTCACCCGTACACATCCTCGCGACAAAGTAGACATCCTTCTTGGCTAAAATCGACGCTCCGGATGCACTAGTGTGGTCTGTTTCATCGTTCAGGATCGTTTGGACCACTTTTTTTACTATCGTGCCCAAAATCATAATTCACACATTTTTACCCCACCCGCAAAGTCGTAGCAAAGTGGACATTCTTCGTAAGTTAAAGCAATGTTTTAGACACAATGGCGGGGTCCGTTTCATCATCCGGGGTCATCTAGACCACTTCATCAAGTAATCGGGCTAATTCAAGCGAAAATTGGGCGAGACGCGCCACATAATATTTGTTGGCCCGATTAGAGTCGTCTGACATGCCAAATGCCGACTGGTCTTCACCTAAGCGAAAGCCATAGCCTAGTAGAATGATCATGACTATGTTCCCCTCAACACGAGTCAAAAAGGTCTCGGGTAGGGGTCTGAACTAGCACACGTCACGAACAGACCGTAAACTATCCTGAGTCCTGAGGATGGACACCCTACACTCGTGACATAAAAAATTGATGCCAACAATAAACATAAGACTTGAGTGTGAGGCTCGATCAAGATAAACACAAGTTCCCCTATTTAATATGAAAAATTAAATAGGATCTTTATTAAGCTGGGTTCTTAGAAGTTTCCTATAAAAGCAAGCCCTTGTAGTTAATTACATCTTAGATAATCAAAATCACCTAAGAAAAATCTCGATAAAAATCAGGGGATATTGTCTTCAAAGAGGTCAGAGGATTAAGACTTTTCAACTAGATGAGACAAAGAGGTGTGAAATGGGAATGACTCAAATTTGGAACATTTAATATGGAATCTAAGGGAAGAAGAACTTGGGGATGTCACAGGTCCTGAGGAGAACCTCGGTGACTTCTCAAGCTATACTATGGTTTAGTTTAAACTTAGAGGAGAAATATTTAAATATTTCATCCTACCAATTTTATTTAATTAGGGCTTACATTCGTGTGAAACAATCACACGAATAGTCTGAAAGATGTGAGGATTTAGTTCGTGACGAATGACAACCTCAGAACCCTAAAATGAGTTAGGGCTTATATTGTATAGCAGAGTCATACAAAGGTCTAAAGAAAAGTTAGAGATTTATGTCATACTAGGCGAACAACCTTGAAATCCTATGGATTTTTGTTAAATTCTAAGGAATGGTTTTGCTAATGTAAACATGTTTTGCTATTGAAGATGGTCTTGCTTCCCACAATGCTAGCTCCAAGCTCCTCTTCGTAGTGAGTTTAAGTTTTCTAATGCTAATGTGTCAATTCATGATGCAATGTGTCAATTCATGATATGTTTCCTAAAGTTTCCTAAAGTTATGGTTATTTAAATATTATGAGGAATGTTAAAGTTGATTAGAGCGACACCGGTTAGGATCCTACGGTTCCCCCGTTTTGACACCACTATCTTCTTTTGAATTCACTTACTCTAATTGAATTTACTAAACCCAACTTAATTAGTTCTGTACTTTCATTTAGATCATGGGAAATCTCATTAGCAGAACCATAGGTTACCTCCTCCGAGGGATTCACGATCATCTAATAGAGACATCTTAATTTAGTTGCAATTTTTGTTTTATTTTGTTGTGATTAAATTTTGAGTTGTCTTATATTTTAACTGTTGTGGCGGTGAATTTTATCTTGTTTAATTTTTCAAATTTTAGTTTTTTTATTTTGCGGCTATCCTAACAGTTTTAGTTTTGACATGCAGGTTGGCTTTAAGCATAAAAGCAAGAAACAAGAGGTACGAAAAAGTAAACACAATAACTTAAAAACATACCTATCGATTCTTTGCACTCTTCCACCTGACAGGTCAGCTATGGCAACATGTATACAATTTTTCCAAGGAATTCAATTGCAAGAGTAGATGAAGGTGTAACTACAAAACCCCAACTTATGACTTTATTGAATCTCAGAAGATCTTAGTGGATTATTTTAGAACAAAATATAGTAAGCCCAATTTGCTCTTCAAAATATTCAAGAGTTTCTAAAGTGCTCGGAGCATGACCCCGAACCACTTTGAAGATTTCTTGAAACATTTCAAGCTCATTTAGAACTTATGATATCGTTCTATTGATCATCCAAGGTTAAACTAAGGTTATTAAACTAAGGTTATTCCATTGCCATTGCTCAATGAAACTTAATGTTTTATTTATCCTAAGACTAGGAAACTCAATTAATCAATTTGATGTTTTATTTTAGAATTATGTTGGTGGGTGCCTCTAAGGCAGGTTTGAGTCATAAAAGATTGTGGTGCCCACAATTAAAATCAGGCTTGTAATATTTAAAGATGTTAATCACCAATCACATTATCTTATAAATCCAATAAATCGAGTTTAGACATCGAGCCTAGGTTACTACCAAGCCCTTAAGAATCATAATGGGGGAAATTGATGGTGGTTAAAATTTTGGTTTAAGAGACATATGTTCTAATTGAAAGTTCACATCATCATCAATTTTAGGTCTAAGATAAGTAAATACTCATCTTCCTAGCTTAAGCTCACACTTAAGAATCATTTGATTTTAATTTACTTCCAAGTCATGATGATTAGGGAAATTATGATTTTGTTGATATTGTGAAGAGGTAAGGTGGCAAGTGAGTTTCTACCTTTTAATCCCATTATATTTCAATCATCCAAACATGTTCATTAGGATCAAAATTACCCATTTTCCCCTTTGTTAACCCTAAATTTTGATTAAGGCACCAAAATCTAAAGTTACCCCTTTGTCTTCAGGGCTCTTCAACTCATAATTCATTAATCAAAATTGAAATGACTTCGAGAATTTAGAGTGCCCGATCCATGGGTCAATTAAAATATCTATGGAGAAAATGTGGGTTTTCAAAATTTAATTTAATTGAAATAATTATTTAAATTTAAAAAGTAGTATTTTCAAAGTTGATTTTACTTAACAATCGAAAATATAGTTTTTATTCATGAGAAAATTACTGGAGGTCCCCTTAGGTCAGAGAAACACTTAGAAAAAATTTCATGATTTTTTCTTAATTAAATTTTATTATTATTATTAACAAATTTCAATGATTTAATTAAAAGGAAAATAACATTTTAATTATAAAAAATTTATTCTTATTAAACTTCTCTGAGTTCAGAAGACTCAGAGAATCAAATTTTGTATTTTTTATGATTTTTAATTTATTTATTATAATTACTTTAATGAGAAAAATAAGGAAAAATGTATTTTAAGGTTTCAAAATTTATTTTTAACTTGGAAAAGTTAGGAAAAAATATTTTAATGAGTCCCAAGAGATCAGAAGGCCATTAGGCACATTTTAAAATATTTTTGTATTTTTGGGATTTTTTTAATTATTTTTAATTATATTAGATTCAAAATAAGGCTCAAAAATCAAGTATTTTCTCAAAAATAACTTTTATTTTTCCTAAGAGCCCTTGATCATAAGAAACTTAGAAAACTACTTTTCATAATTTTCCTAAATGTATTTAATTTATTATAATTATTTTTGTACAAAAGTACAATGTTTCTTAGAAAATCAACTTTAATGCTCAAACTTAGCCAAATAATTTTTAGATTTTTACATATACTAAATATAATTTTTATACACAATTTGGAATTAATTTTGTCAAACTTTTATTAATATTTAATTTACATAAATTAAAACAAGCTATATGCATTTATTAAATAATAGAAATGTATAAAATGATTCAAATCATCATATAATTTTTCCTAAGCTTCTCTCACCACAAGAAATCTACTAAAATTATCCTCATAATTTTTAAAGTAACACTTTAATTTATATAATTAAAATAATCCAAAATAAAATAATCAAAAATAGCACCCCTAGCTTGAAAATTAGGGTTAGAAGCATAGAGACACTCTCTGACTTGAAAAAATCAAAGAACATCCCCTCTGTCATAAGGAATAAACCCTAAAAATCTCAAGCCATGGTGAGCATTGCTTGATCATAATGAATTAAAATACTTTAGAGAGTATTTAATTCATTAAAAATCATGGAGTAAGAAAATATTTTTTTTATTTTTAGTCCACATTGTTCTCCTCTGTTCATTAAGCAAGAGGATGTTTTTCTTTTATTTTTATGATTTTTCTAGAGAAATATATGGATTTTTGAAGTTGAAGCATTTAATTTAATTCAAATAAACCATATTTTTCTACTTAAACACATGGCGCCAACTCATCCTACGGCGTCTCTGAACTCACACGTAGCGCTCCGTCATTTGATGTCATCATCCACCTCAGCTGTCATGCGGCCCGTCTTTTCACTTCAAGGGTTGGTCTGGATCGATCTCCTTCGTCCATCAAATAAATGCACGATTGGATGGCTCCACGTTATCATCCCCAAATGAGCCAACTAGAGAACCGTTCACACTAATATGTTAAGATCTTCATCTAGACTCAACCAAATCACATGGGGTTTATTTCTAAACCTTCATCTACTCGAGACGAGCATATCTATATGGCTTATACAGTATGAAATACAGTAAATACGTATGGAGAATCAAAATAGGCTCGGATTAGGGTTGAGGTTCAATACCTTTGTCTGAAAGGGAAGGCCTCAATCAGATGGTTTTAGTAGCTTTAATTAGGTCAACGAACCTCCAGATGAAGTCTTAGGTCCTGGTGAATTGTCTAGATATGATTTCGACCAATCTCCATTTCAGGCATTGGTCGAGAGCTATGCTAGAGGCTCTTTAAGAGGGGGCTTTTATGGGGGATCAACCCCTCTTACTTTGGTCATGGTGTGGGCACGGTTAATTGGAGTTTGGTCCACTGTGGAGGCATCGAGAAATTTGTCCTTCTTCGAACTGAAATTTTGAGCTCAAAATTAGGCTATATTTATATAATTAAAATAATCCAAAATAGCCACCCTATCTTGAAATTAGGGTTAGAAGCATAGAGACACTCTCTGACTTGAAAAAATCAAAGAACATCCCCTCTGTCATAAGGAATAAACCCTAAAAATCTCAAGCCATGGTGAGCATTGCTTGATCATAATGAATTAAAATACTTTAGAGAGTATTTAATTCATTAAAAATCATGGAGTAAGAAAATATTTTTTTTATTTTTAGTCCACATTGTTCTCCTCTGTTCATTAAGCAAGAGGATGTTTTTCTTTTATTTTTATGATTTTTCTAGAGAAATATATGGATTTTTGAAGTTGAAGCATTTAATTTAATTCAAATAAACCATATTTTTCTACTTAAACACATGGCGCCAACTCATCCTACGGCGTCTCTGAACTCACACGTAGCGCTCCGTCATTTGATGTCATCATCCACCTCAGTTGTCATGCGGCCCGTCTTTTCACTTCAAGGGTTGGTCTGGATCGATCTCCTTCGTCCATCAAATAAATGCACGATTGGATGGCTCCACGTTATCATCCCCAAATGAGCCAACTAGAGAACCGTTCACACTAATATGTTAAGATCTTCATCTAGACTCAACCAAATCACATGGGGTTTATTTCTAAACCTTCATCTACTCGAGACGAGCATATCTATATGGCTTATACAGTATGAAATACAGTAAATACGTATGGAGAATCAAAATAGGCTCGGATTAGGGTTGAGGTTCAATACCTTTGTCTGAAAGGGAAGGCCTCAATCAGATGGTTTTAGTAGCTTTAATTAGGTCAACGAACCTCCAGATGAAGTCTTAGGTCCTGGTGAATTGTCTAGATATGATTTCGACCAATCTCCATTTCAGGCATTGGTCGAGAGCTATGCTAGAGGCTCTTTAAGAGGGGGCTTTTATGGGGGATCAACCCCTCTTACTTTGGTCATGGTGTGGGCACGGTTAATTGGATTTTGGTCCACTGTGGAGGCATGGAGAAATTTGTCCTTCTTCGAACTGAAATTTTGAGCTCAAAATTAGGCTATAACAGTGGGAACCAGAGGGGGAAAGTGGTGGGATTGAGCTGAGGAGTTCTTGGAAAGTCTCTGGAAGCAAATGGGCAGAGTTTCCCCAAGGATTTTGCTAAAATCCCTTTCGGCTATGTAGGGGTCAATTTAATGCCATGCCTGCCTGGTGGAGCTCAGGGCTTGGCAGTGGGTGCTAAGGCTTGCTGAGGTGGAGTGAAGAAAAGCACAAGCATCCAATTCGAGTGAGCCAAGTCAGGGAGTTCAAACTTTGGGTTTTAGCCATCTGGGCTCCTTTGGGGTGACTTTTTTTGGCAGCTGAGGTGGTGGCTAGCCAGGGTTCAGTCACCTCTTGGCTCAGGGAGGCCAGGGGAGGGTTTAATTATGATTTACTCCCAATGGCAAGTGATGATGGCAAAGTATTCTTAAGAAAAGGCTAAATATGGCTAAGATCCCTCAAATCAAGGAACCATTGGTCCATAGCTCACCTAGGTTGTTTAGGTGGGTTTAGGCTAGTCAATAGAGTCCAAATGGTTGTTATGGTGACATTAATGTGGCCATTTTGGTTTGGCTAAGTCAATTTTGGTGAAGGGGTTCAATTTGGGTCAAATTCTCTAGAAGTTAGGTTTGGGTTAGGCTATCCATGACATTGAGCCCAATTAATTGATCAACTTTGTGTGGGTGATTGTCATGAGAGGTTTAGAGAAGAATTGGAGTGATTTTGAATTGATTTGGTGGGTCAATTTGAATAAATTTAGGCATTTAGTCAATTTGGGGAAGTTGGGTTAGACTTGGGTTTAGGTTGGGATAGAATTGGGCTAATTTCAAATTCAGAGTTCAAAATGGTCTTGGGGAATGTGATGAAGAGTTTTCATCATAAATTGGGTATCAATTTTAGGATTTGAGCATTCAATTTGGTGACATTTGGAGATGTGGTTAAATTGGGGCAAATTTGGGGATTTTAGATTTGGGTTAAAATTGAGTGAAATTGAATATTTATCAAGCTCAATTGAGTGTTCAATTTTATGTGTTGTGATGTTTTAAGGAGTTTATGATGCATAATTGGGGAAATTGTAAGGATTTGGAGGTTCAATTGAGTGGGATTTTTCTCTTAGGCCAAATTGGGGCTTTTTGATTTGGGCTGAAATTGGACTCAAATGTGGGTCAATTGGACTTGGATTTGGTTTTAAATGATCATAGGCATTGGTTTTAAATGATCAGGATTTGGTTTTAAATGATCATAGGCATGATTAATTTAAGTTTAGAATTGAAATTGTGGAAAACTAGGATGAAATTGTAGCACATATGAGGGGAATTTACTGAAGTTAGGCTTTTAAAGGCAATTTAGGGGTTTTGGTCAAAATGGTCAAATTGGTCAAATTGAGTTCAATTGAAGGGTTCAAATTGGTTTTGAAGACATTTGAAATGATTTTGAGGGTTTGGGGATAGTTTGGTCCATCAAGGGTATTTTTGTAATTTTGGCCAATTTGGGTGTATTTTGGGGATTTTGACAAATTAGGGAGGTTTTGGGCAATTTGGGTAGTATCAAATAGTTTGAGATGATTTTTGAATAAATTTGGGTGATTTGGGTAATTTTGGAAATTTTAGTCAAATTTGGGCTTTGGGGTGTTTTGGTAAATTGGGTATTTGGGGACAAAAGGCCAAGTTTGGTATTTTGGTGAAAGTAAGGTGTCAACCACCGTATTTGAGCCATGGACCAAAAGAATCCTCTACTTTGGGTCCTTCATGTACTTATCTGAGCTAGACTCTACCCTAGGGCTAGTGGGTCTAAGGGACCATTTACATGAATCTCCCAAAGGGTTAAGGGGTCAAAACCAACAAGTTTGGATTTAGATTTGTGAGTGGGATTTGAGCGAAAGTGAGTGTAAGTGGGTGAACTAGCTCTAGACCAACACCCAGGATCAACTCTAAATCCAAGCAGTCTTATGGGGGTGCCCCTTGAGCTCTCCCATATTTACCCCACCTACTAAGTGCTATAGGTTAGGTCCAACATGTGGAACTTCAAGTTGAGCAGGAAAGAGTTTATAATTTCTAATGCTTAGGGTTCCTTTTCTAGTCATCTAGGAATAGTCAACAAGAAAGTCTTATGGCTAGACCCTAGGATTCCAAGGAGGAAACTAGACCTCAACCAAAAGTGAGGTCAACACATCCTTAAAAGGTTTTGACATTAATGAATCACCACCAACAACATCAATAATAGATATAAGAGGTCTTACTAACTGATACACCTAAAATATATAGCATTTATGTACACATTTTTATGCCTATTTTTGAGGATATTGTGCTTTAGTGGAAGGTATTTGTGTGTTTCTCTTTCAGGATGAAAAATGGTGAAAGGAGTGAAAAAGACTCAAATTTGGAGCAAAAATGAAGGTGAACAAAAGAACGGTGGCGTCTAAGCGCCCAGAACTGGCGCTTAAATGCTAGGAAAACTGAGAAGGCCACATCTAAGTGCCACATACCCCGCACTTAAGCGCCAGAGGTATTTACTTGATGATTCAATGAATTTTGACGAATTTTTATTGAGGTGTTTGAAGCAACTATTGGTGAAAACGTGGGATATGGTTAATGGACACAAAAATAAATTCAATTATCTTTTGAAAGGAGGCAACACTTGGAAGATTCGTTGAATGTGGACACATTTTGAAGAGAAACCAAAGCATTGGAAAATTATAAAAGAATACTTGGATTAGATTGAAGAAGACTCTCTCCTCCATTCCACCCAGCACCTCTAGAGAGACTCCTTGCCCCTCATAGCCATGCCACCGACACCACTCTCGTAGATTAATTAGGATATTTTATTGGAGAGAAGATGAGAGGAGTTGTAGTGTGTGAGTAGAGAGTATTGTAGGATAAAGGAAGAGAAGCGATTTAAAGGAACTTCAAGAGTTTGGTGGAGAGGATTTGAGATAAGCTTTTATCTTTGTGACTACATTTGGTTTTAATTTAGACTTCTCCTTTTCCCATATCCCAGATATATCTTTGTGTGTATGTGTAAATTAAATGTCCCACTGAAGCGGGCGACGGGATTTTCATTCCGACGACCGACATCTTCCACAAGACGACCCCTCCTAAAATTGTGCCGACAAAAGTAAAGATGATGAATGTTAAAAAATGGATGTAATAAGATATCTGAGTGAATTCCATTTCAAAATAACTTTTGAAGAGAAATATGAAATAAAAGAGTTGGAAAACGAGCAAGAAGGAGAATTAGAGTAATTTGAAGAATTTTATAAGAAAGATTTGAATTATATTCGAGAAAGTTTTGAAGTTTTGGACACAACAGATAAAGATAAATATTTTTTGTCCATCGATTGAAAAACCTCTTGAACTTGAATTGAAGTTACTTCTTAAACATTTTAAGTTTGTCTTTTTAGGTGATTTCTCAACATTACCAGTTATAATTTCCTCAAATTTAACTACAGAACAAGAAGTGAGTTTAATAAAAACTTTGAAGAATTATAAGAAAGCCTTTTGAGGGACAATTACTGATATTAATGGAATCATTCTTTCAATTTGTATGCATAGAATTCATATGAAATAGAACTGCAAACTCAGGGTGATCCTCAAAGGAGAATGATATGAAAGAAGTTATTAAGAAAGAAATTTTAAAGTGGTTAGATACTGGAATTATCTACCCTTTCAATTCACTACATTCCTAAGAAAGGAGGAGTGACTGTGACTGTGAATGAACATAATGAGTAAATACCAATAAGACAAGTCACGGGGTGGCTAATATGCATTGAATATAGAAAATTAAATCTCTCCATTAGAAAAGATCATTTTCCACACCATTTCTAGATCAAATGTTGGATAGACTAGCTATGCATAAATAGTTTTGTTTTCTGGATGGATATATTGGTTATCACCAAATACAAATAGCTTCTGAGGATCAAGAGAAAATAACTTTTACCAGTCCTTATGATACATTTGTTTTTAGAAGAATGTCCTTTGGTTTATGTATTGCCCCTACTACATTTCAAAAATGCATGATGGTTATTTTCTGTGATTTAATTAAAAAAGGAATTGAAGTTCTTATGGATGATTTTTTCAATGTTTAGAACTTCATTTGAATCATATTTAGAACATTTACCAAGATTTTTTAAGTGTTGTGAAGAAACAAATTTAGTCCTTAATTTGAAAAATGTCGATTTATGGTAGGAGGAGGAATTATTTTAGGACATCATATATTAGAAAATGGCATGGAAGTAGACCCTACAAAAATTTAAGTGATCACTAATTTACCTTACCCAACAAATGTGAGGGAAATTAAGAGTTTTTTTAGGACATGATGGATTCTACATGCGATATATTAAAGACTTTTCAAAAATTGCTAATCCTCTATGCCATTTACTTGAAAAAGATGTAATTTTTAATTTCGACAAAGTGTTCTTAAAAGCTTTTGATCTATTAAAATAAAAATTAATCACTGCACCAAATATTGTTTCACCAGATTAGGAAAAACCTTTTGAATTAATGTGTGATTCTAGTAATTTTGTTATTGGAGCTGTTTTAGGAAAAAGGCATGATAAGATTTTCAAAGTTATTTACTATGCTAGTAGAACTCTTAATGAAGATCAAAATAATTATACCACAACTAAGAAAAATTTATAAGCAATAGTATATGCTTTTGATAAATTCAGATCATAATTAATTGGAAAAAATTGTATTGTGCATGTAGATCATTCTACTATTAAATATTTAATGAAAAAGAATGATGCAAAACCAAGATTAATACAATGGATTCTTCTTTTGCAATAATTTGACTTTGAGATAATAGATAGGAATGGAGCTAAGAATCAAATTACTGATCATCTGTCCAGACTTGAATTAGAAAATCAATTTGTTTTGAAAAAAATTTAATGAGCATTTTCCAGATGAAGAATTGTTCAGTAAGAATGAGTGAAGTATTCCATGGTATGTCGATATTGTGAACTTTATTGTTAGTGATATTATACCCTATGGACTGACATATCAGTAGGAGAGGAAATTTTTATCTGAAGCTAAGAATTATTTTTGGGATAAGCCATTTTCATATAAACAAGGAAAGGATCTGATTATTCAAAGATGTGTGCCTTTAGAAGAAACTTACGAAATTATCCAAAAATGTCATAATTTTGATTTTGGAGGACATTTTGGTGTTAATAAAACAACATACAAAATTTTATAATTTAGATTTTATTGACCTACAATCATTAAAGATGTTAACACTTATATCAAAACTTGTGATTGATGTCACTAGTAGACAATATTTCAAGGATAAATGAGATTACCCTCAATTATGTGTTGGAAGTTGAGATATATGTGTTTGGGGATTAGATTTCATGGGGTCATTTATTTCATGGGGGTCATTTATACCATCTTTCAGAAATTTATATATATTGATAGCAAAAGACTATGTATCCAAATGGATAGAAGTTGTTTCTTTACCTTGATGTGATGCTCAAAGTGTTGCAAAGTTCTTAAGAACGAATATATTTTATAGTTTGGGATGTCAAGAGAGATCATAAATGATGGGGGAAGTTATTTCGGTAAAACAATAATGGAGAAATTATTAAAGAAGTATCATATCAAACATCAAACTGCTATTGCTTATCATCCTCAGACAAGTGGTTTGGTTGAATTATCCAAAGAATATTGAAAAAATCTGTGAATCCATTAAAAAAGGATTAGTCAGTCAAACTTGGTTATTCTTTGTGGTCTTATAGGAATGTATATAAAACTTCTATAGGAATGTCCCCATATAGGCTAAGATTTGGCAAAGCTTATCATTTACTAGTTGAACTTGAGCATAAAACATATTATGTTATTAAGGAGTTTAATTATAATTTAAAGGATGCTAGTGAGAAAAGACTATTACAATTAAATGAGCTTAAAGAGATAAGGAATGAAACTTATGAGAGTGCTAAGATTTATAAAGAAAAGATGAAGATGTGACATGATTAGAAGATTATTACTAAAAATTTTGAGCTAGTGAAACAATTTTTGTAATATATTGCAAGGTTAAGATTATTTCCAGAAAAACTTAAGTTCAAGTGGATGGGCTCATTTGTTGTGATAAAATTTTGTGATAAAATGTGATAAAATTTTATCCCTATGGAGCTGTGGATATCAAAAATCCTAAAACTGAGAAAATATTCAAAGTGAATGATCATAGGCTAAAACCTAACTTTTTAAGGGACCAACTTAAGTTAAAATATCTTATGTTATTGGGTCAACCGAAATAAGCACGGGTTACATCAGGCTGACAGCGTTAAACCAAGCACTTTGTGGGAGGCAACTCATAGTTATCAGTGTGTTTCTATTTTGAATGTTATGTTAATGTTATGTTGTCGATGTTATGTTGTCGTGTTTGATTAAGAAAATTTTGGTAGTATTTTGAATATATAATGATATAGTAATGATTCTAAGACCTTAACAGACGACTTAAACATATTAGAATGAGTATTTGGACGGTAAGTTGACCTGTGCTAAATTAAGCACCGGTGCTTAAGTGTCAACATTCGGTGCTTAAGAGCGGCTATTAATTAAACGTGCTAAATTACATTTTTAGAAGATTTAAACCTGTTTTAGTGGTTTTTAACGTGGGTTAGTGGTTTGAGAACATGTCTAGTAGTTTTAGGCTTTGTTAAAAGCCTATAAATTGTAGGTAATGAAGAGAATTCTCACCCCACTTCAATTTTCACCCTAAAGCCTAAGTGAAAAGTGAGAGATCTTGGAAAAATGTCTTCTTGGTAGATTGATATAAAGAAGAAAAAGGAATCCATGAAGAAGAAGTTTGTTATTCAAAGTGCTCAAGAGTTATACAACAGTTTTCTAGCTGTTAGTATAGAAGGAATAACGAAAAAGATCACAAGATTAAGGCTGACATGGCTTCAATTAAAGCGAAGGTAAATGAGACTAATGCATTCAGAGCATATTAGATAGCAACTTAAGATGCAATTTAGCCAGACAAGTTTTATAGAAGAAGCGTAAAAGGCTATGTATTTGAAAAACAATTGGATTGAAGATGACTCAACTAGAGTTCTTCACTACTGTCTGTTCTATTAGATATGTATTCCAAATGTCCCAAGAGAGACAAATAAAAGGCCATAAATCGTTCCACTAGAAGGAGAATGAAATTAAGTTCTAAGTTTAGTGTTTGTTTGTGTTAGGTGTTGTGATGTTAGTATTAAGTTGGTTCTAAGTGTTTTGAATGTTAAGTTTGTTTAATGTCTAAATTTTTTGCTCTAAAGTTTGTACTTAAGAATTATCTCATCCAAGATTCTTTGAATGGAGAATTTATGTATCACATGTGTTTGTATTTGTTTGTGAATTAACACAAGTGTTTTTTTGTGTGTAAAATTTTGTGTTAATTTGTGTTGAATTGAATTAGTGAAAATTGGTGAATTTTGAGAAAGAGAAAAGTTGAAGGGGAAGAAAATAGTTATTAAGGATTTATAAGACCATTTAGGGGTGGTTGACTTAGGCTAGATGTGCATTTCACTCAAAAATCAAAAATATCAAAATTTGTGCACTGGTGCCTTAAGCACCAAAACCATGCGCTTACCCGTCGGACAACCCGAGAGGTAGGTGCCTAAGCACCAAACAAGTCACACTTAAGTTTCGGTTCACTTAAACCGGTTCGCGAATGGTTAAAGGTGAAAAATTAAGCCAAAAATCACCATTTCTTACCCTCGACATCGTCTTCTTCCCTTTGAGTTTGCAAGTGTAGATTTAGAGCTTCTATTAGAGTGAAGATTTAATTAGGGAATCAAGCCAAATTTGCTAGATTTGATCATCTTGAGATAAGAGCTTCACTTCTATGTAAATTTTTTTTATTTTAACCATGTATTTTGAGCACATTAGGGATTTGACTGAAAATCACTATTCATGACAAAAATTTGAGAAAAACCTATGGAAAATACATAAAAATAATAGTTTAAGCTTTTAGAAGTTGAGTTTAAAGATTTAGTCTTGAATTTAGGATTTATTATGAATTTTATGTGATTTTTAGAAATAAACCCAAGAATGAAGAGGAGTAAAGGGAAGTCCTACTTTGATTCAAGTAATTTCGTTAGCTTGAAAGCTCAGAACAAGTATACTGAAGGACTGCAACCGAGAAAACTGATTCCTGAGAGATGTTTCAAAAAATTGGGTAGAGTAATGGAACATTTAATAGTTCGCCAATAGTGGGAACGATTTTGTTGTTTTTTTGCTATGGTTGTAATTTATGTTGTTTCAAGAGTTTTACACTAATCTCCTTGAAGTTGACGAAGATCAAGTCATGGTTCAAGGAAAATTAGTGTGATTCTCCCCTGAGGTAATAAATCTATTTTATCAGCTGCCCCCTAGTGTATTATGTTTTTATTTGAATTATAATCCTATTGAGGAGTAGTTTGACGAGTTCATATCATCACTGACCGCGGGAAGAGGACTTTGGAAGATAACAAATGAAAGAAGTGTCAATTTCTCTGAGTCAAAGCTAGATGCCACATCAAAGTCATGACACTACTTTATTTCAGCTCGTCTGCTCCCAACCAGTCACCTCAGTGAAGTTACCAGAGATAAAGCTACCTTGAACTATTACGTTCAGCATTTCATACCTATCGACATTAGATCCTTGATCTATCATACTATCATCAGTTCTCCTTCCAGTGCTACTACTGCAGGTTTGGGATTTACATCCTTAATCTTTTCCTTATGTGAGAAAGTTGGTGTTAGATTCAATAGTTGGGAGGAGATACTGCAGCCTCTAAAGCCTATCACAAGCATTAATGTGAAATCTTATTCACAACACTCGATATTTGGCTAGAGAAGAGGATTTTCTAGAAGCTTAGGTGCCTCTACTTCTCAGGCTTTGATCTCATAAAAAGAAAAAGAAAAAGAAAAAGAAAAAGAAAAAAGGGGGAGAAGCTTGCGGATTAGTGCTTAATCAAAAATTGGTTCCACATCTGAACTTTTAAAAGTATAACAAGTGAGAAACTATTGAGCTTAAGAATATAATATAGTAAGTATAGTTATTCTTAATAAAAAATTTTAAGAGAAGAAGATAGAATGCCTAAACTCTATATTTGTAGACTTTATAAATATTTCTGAACTAGGAACTCATATTTTCAGACTTCTTTACATTAAAGATTTTTAAACTCTAAGTTGGTCTCATGTACTAATCTCCTTGAAGTTGACGAAGATCAAGTCATGGTTCAAGGAAAATTAGTGTGATTCTCCCCTGAGGTAATAAATCTATTTTATCAGCTGCCCCCTAGTGTATTATGTTTTTATTTGAATTATAATCCTATTGAGGAGTAGTTTGACGAGTTCATATCATCACTGACCGCGGGAAGAGGACTTTGGAAGATAACAAATGAAAGAAGTGTCAATTTCTCTGAGTCAAAGCTAGATGCCACATCAAAGTCATGACACTACTTTATTTCAGCTCGTCTGCTCCCAACCAGTCACCTCAGTGAAGTTACCAGAGATAAAGCTACCTTGAACTATTACGTTCAGCATTTCATACCTATCGACATTAGATCCTTGATCTATCATACTATCATCAGTTCTCCTTCCAGTGCTACTACTGCAGGTTTGGGATTTACATCCTTAATCTTTTCCTTATGTGAGAAAGTTGGTGTTAGATTCAATAGTTGGGAGGAGATACTGCAGCCTCTAAAGCCTATCACAAGCATTAATGTGAAATCTTATTCACAACACTCGATATTTGGCTAGAGAAGAGGATTTTCTAGAAGCTTAGGTGCCTCTACTTCTCAGGCTTTGATCTCACGTGCATCCAGATATAGTAATCCTCACCTAAAAAAGAAAAAAAAAAGAAAGGAAAAAAGAAAAATAAAAAGAAAAAGAAAAAAGGGGGAGAAGCTTGCGGATTAGTGCTTAATCAAAAATTGGTTCCACATCTGAACTTTTAAAAGTATAACAAGTGAGAAACTATTGAGCTTAAGAATATAATATAGTAAGTATAGTTATTCTTAATAAAAAATTTTAAGAGAAGAAGATAGAATGCCTAAACTCTATATTTGTAGACTTTATAAATATTTCTGAACTAGGAACTCATATTTTCAGACTTCTTTACATTAAAGATTTTTAAACTCTAAGTTGGTCTCATGTACTAAATTTTATCTAGATTGGAATACTATATTTTTTTATCAATATTTTAGAATATTCTAAAGAAACTCTTTAACATAATATACTTATTTTGGTTTTGAAAGAGTGAAGTGTCACTTAAGGATAAGTAACACTTTAAGTTTAGGGGATTTTGATACACTTAAAATATATAAAATTTATGTACATATTTTTATACCTATTTTTGAGGATATTGTGCTTTAATGAAAGGTATTTGTGTATTTTTCTTTCAGGTACAATCAAATGGATGAAAAATGGTGAAAGGAGTAAAAAAGGATCAAATTTAGAGCAAAAATGAAGAAGGTGTGCAAAAGAACTGTGGCGCCTATGCGCCCAGAAGTGTCTCTTAAGCACCAGGAAAACCGAGAAAGCCACGCCTAATTGCCACATACCTCCCGCTTAAGTGCCAGAGGTAGTTACTTGATGATTCAATGAATTTGGACGAATTTTTGAAGAGGTGTATGAAGCAACTCTTGGTGAAAATGTGAGATATTGTTAATGGACACAAAAATACATTCAATTGGATTTTGAAAGAAGGAAACTCTTGGAAGATTCATTGAATGTGGACACATTTTGAAGAGACGCAAAAGGACCTTCTGGAAATTTATAAAATAAGACTTGGATTGGATTGAAGAAGACTCTCTCCTACATTCCCCCCATCGGCCATTGAGAGAAACATATGCCCCCATAGCCATGCCACCGACGTCTCTCTTATAGATTACTTAGGATATTTTATTGGAGAGAAGAAGTGAGGAATTGTAGTGTGTGAGTAGAGAGTATGTAGAGAGTATTGTAAAAGAGAGTATTGTAAAAGAAAGGAAGAGAAGAGAATCAAAGGAACTTCAAGAGTTTGGTGGAGAGGATTTGAGATAAGTTTTTGTCTTTATAACTACATTTGATTTTAATTTAGGCTTTTTGTTTGTTCGCATGATTTCTACTTTCAAACTTACACTTTCAAACTTACATGATTTCTACTTTCAAACTTACGTGTGGTTGTGTTTTCTTCATGAATTCTGAGTAGTTTTCTTTATCTTTTTTCCTTAAAATGATAAGTGATTAAGTGTTGGATGGAATTTATGTGAAGTCTTAATCTTTAATGTTGGAATAAGTTGTGATGATTTTAAACCTTATACTTTATTTACTTCATCATTTGGCCAATTAAGATGTTAATATTTGTTGTGAGAACATGTAAGATCTGTGATGGTATTGTCTCAGTCAATTAATGGTAAGAATCACATGAGATTGTATGGATGAGAATATAATTCATATGGTTGAGTGCAAATAAATAGGGAAATAAACTTTGAAGGGTGTAGAATTAGAGGACTTTAGAGTGACAGGCTAAAGCCCCCAATTTAGTTTATAAATTTAGGTTTTGATACGAGATGTTAGCCCCCAGGTGGAGGGAGAAGAGGGAACTCTAGAGTGAGAGCTATTATCTTCCATACCTAACCCATCTTCAAAACTATTCAAACTTTAAATTAACCAATGTTCTTTATAGCATCTCTAGTAATGGTAAAGAATACTATTGCTCCTATTTGGCACAGCACAACTTGAATACTTCCGTTACTGATTCATGGTAAGGAAAATGAATATATTTCAAAGTAGAATTATTTATCTAATTTCTTCTGAATTATTTAAAGATAGAAATTCTCCCAGTGGGTTTGACATTTGTGGCTTAATTAAAAATTCATATATTACGTGATAATGATATATATACTTGTGTAGTATCTCATGTTTAAATAGAATAATTGCATTGTTATTTGCTTCAAAGTCAAGTTTTCGGCATCGTTGCAAAGTAATAAATCTAAGGAAAAATTAAGATTATAATTGCATACATTGTACTGTCACATAAAATCGGGATCACTAGCCCATTATTAAATGTTTGAATTATTAACCAATCGGGTAAAGAATGATGTTGATATTTCCTAAGATGTTCTTTAAAGCGTTCACAAGCCTCGTATATTGATTCCCCTTCAAACTGACAAACAGATGTAATATGATTTCTAAGCTTAGCAATCTTTGAAGGTGGAAAATACTTAGCTAAGAATTTATGTGCTAGGTCACTCCAAGTTCTAATAGATTGAAGTCTTAATAAGTTCAATCACATTTTAGCTTTATCCCTTCAAGCAAAAAGAAATAGCCTAAGTCCAATAACATCGTTAGATACACCATTATACTGAAGCATGGCACAAATTTCTAAAAAAACTTGTAAGTTGTAAGTTAGGATCTTCAGATGGAGTTCCCCCAAACTGGTTATTTTGTACCGTCTGAATGATAGCAGGTTTTAATTCAAATTTGTTGGCTTCTACGACAAGAGTTTGTATACTACGATAAATTTCATCTTTCATATGGTTAGCACAATCTCTTAATGGTTTTTGTACATTCTCATGAACTTGATTTTATAAATTATTATATAAAGTATTTGTAATTTCTTAGAAATTGTGAAGTTCTTTTTGTTTTCTAATTTTTCTAATAGTTCACTCTAATTCAGAATCATAAGGCACTAGTCTTTTAGGTCCCATACTACGCATACACCATTAAAGATAAATAACAAAAAAGCAAACACAAATTAAAATAGTAAATATGTGTATTTATGTATGTATGCTTGTGTGTGTGTGTGTGTGTGTGTGTGTGTGTGTGTGTGTGTGTATATATATATATACATACATACATACATACACATATTTACTATTTTAAGAGCTTTGTTGCTTCTTGGGCTATTTCTTTTACTAGCTTTCATTCTGCCTCTCTTCCTCTCAAGTATCTCGGGGTCAACCTTTTGAGGGGGCATAGGAAGAAAACCCAATTAGATGAGGTGGTTGTCACAATTTGACGATGTGGTTGAAAGGATATTGATGATTGGAGATGATTGGAGAAATATTTTTCTTTCTAATGGTGGTCACCTCACCTTGCTTAAAAGTATTTTATTTAGTATTCCTCTGTACGCCATGCAAATTCTTAGCCTCAAGAAGAGCACTCAACTCTCACTTGAGAAACTTTTCAATATGTTTCTCTGGTCGGGTGTTTATTCCAATAAGCATTGGACTTCTTTTCATAAATTTTGCAAGCTTATTTCTGTTAGGGGGTTAGGGCTTAAATGTTTTAATCAAATCTCAAATATTAATATGTGCAAACTTTGGTTTAAATTTTGCTCCAATGATTCTTTAAGGGCTAATTTCCTCTTTCAAAAATATTTCTCTTATCATCATCCTGCTGTTGTTCAATGGAAGGTGGGCGACTCTAGAATTTGGAAAGCGATGCTTCGATGCTTAGACTCTAGAATTTGGAAAGCGATGCTTAAAGCGTGGCTAGTAACTAGTAATTTTATTTTTTGGGATGTTGGTTAGGGCAATATCTCGATTTGGCATGATCAATGGAGGTTGGGTGACAATCATGTGTCGCCATTGGGAACCCCACATGATTTAATTCTTTTGGATCTTTAGCTTCAAGGTAATTAGAATGTCAATAAATCCAATGATCTTTTTGGTCCTTATGAGGCTGCTAAGATTGCTAAACTTTCCATAAAGAATACTATGAAGGATTCCCCTTTATGGAAATCAACTGTTGTTTTATCCCCTACCAAAAGGCTTTATACGAATATTTATCCCTACATCACTTGGAGGTGGAGTCATGCAATCTGGAACAAGCTTATCTCCCCTTCTATCTCTTTTTTCTTATGGAGATTTTTTCTTAAGTTTTTTCCATTGGATGATATTTTGAAACTTAAAGGTTTAAAAATAGTGTCCCAATGTTATTTATGTAAAAGGACCCCGAAATGGTTGCTCATCTATTTTTTTTGTGTCCTTTTGCTGCTTATATTTTGAATATGTTGGGTAACCATTTCAACATAAAATGGCCTTGCTCTTCTACTATTGAGGATTATCTAAATACTTGGAAAATTTCTATGCCCGTGGATAAAAATTTGCGGTGGTATCCTCTTGTGTTTCTTTGGTTCATCTAGGTGGCTAGAAATGGAGCTAAGTACGGTAATAATTTGTTTGCTCATTATATTACTGTTTCTAATATACTTGCACACTTTAAATGGGCATGTCTTCCCTAAATGGGCATGTCGTTCCCTTTCTTTGTCGGGTGATATTATGCAGTCTAAAGTGGGTAGGATGGTCATCTTTAGATGGCAACCACCACCTTTGGACAGGGTTAAATTTAATTTCGATGGCAGTTGGATCTCTAACGTGGCAGGGGTAAGTGGGATTTTACAGAATCATTTTGGACAGTGTTTATACTATTTTTCCTCTCCGATTTGTGTTGCCTCTCCTTTGGAGTCTGCAATTTGGGCCTTCCTCTTAGCAATACAGATTAGGGCTAGGCTTAAATTTACAAAAATCATTTTTGAGACAGATTCTCAAACACTTATTGATGAATTTTACAATACCACTAAGCCTCGATGGGATTTTCTTTCCAATATGAATAGATTTCATGATTATATCAAAAGATTTATATCAAAAGATACAATTTCAATTTCATTTTTCATTTGTCTTTCATTTACAGAGAGGGTAACTCTTCGGCTAATTGGTTAGCTCGTTTGGCCAGGAATTCTTCTGAGGTTAGCTGTGGAATTTTCCCCGTGCTACATCTTTATACTCTTTTGAATAGCGATCTGTTTGACTCTCCTGTTTTGAGATGCTTTTTGAGATGCTAATTATTTGGTCGCTTCTATTTTTAGCTTTGGAGGGATTTGTGTTTCTATCAGTCTTCTTTGGGTATCACTTTTTTCCTATTTTTATTTTGGTATTGATGGAAGCTAGGACTTGCTTGGTGGCTTCTTTACCACCTTTACTATATTTGGTTATTTCTATTTGCCTGGAATCTTGGTCAAAGAATGGCTGGTTGATCGGATTTGTTGGGTGGTGCTCTTAATGTTTTACATTCTTTCCACTTTTAATTTATGTGGTCATTTGTTTATTGCAATTTGGTGGAAGCTTGGTCAAAGAATGTATAGCAGTATGGACTTGTTGGGTGGTGTTTTTACATCCTTACCACCTTTAATTTATTTGGTTATTGCTATTTTCCTGAAACAGGATCACGACTGGCTGGTAGTTGCTGGGTGGTTTTTCTCAATGATTTACCAATGATTTACATTAATTCTTAGGATATTGCTATTTATTTTGGTATGTTGGAAGTTGGGACTTGCTTGGTGGCTTCTCTATAAATTACATTTTTACCACCTTTATTATATTTGGTTTTTGCTATTTACTTGGAAACTTGGTCAAAGAATGGTTGGTATATTGGACTTGCTAGGTGGTGCTCTTATTGATTTACATTCTACCACCTTTAATTTATATGGTCATTTGTTTATTGCAATTTTGTGGAAGCGTGATCAAAGAATGTATAGTAGTATGGACTTGCTGGGTGGTGCTTTTATATCCTTACCACCTTTAATTTATTTGGTTATTGTTATTTTCCTGGAGCAGGGCTAATTTTACTTCCACTCTATGGTTTCATGCTTTGCTATTTTAGGCTCCTTTATATGGACTACTAATTTGTTTGTATGCATTTTGTTGGTCACTTTCGGAATATCAGTAGGAAGTAGCAGGAAGTACTATCTCTAAGATAACTCATCTAAATGGTTTTATGTATTTTCGGCTTGATTTCCTTCTGATCCTTTATGTTCTTTTGTTGATGCTTTTGTGGCACCTTTTGAGGCTTTTCTAGCTACAGGTCATCTTTTCTAAGTTTTTGTTGTAGTGTCTTCCAGACCGTGTAACATTTTTTTTGGCGCAGGACACGATTTGCTGGAGCTGCTGGAAGCATATCTGTTTTGGGTCTATTGTATTTTGGGTTAGATATAACTTTTGGGTGTTTTGCTTACTTTTTGGTGTGGTGTTGTATTGTGGATTTTGGAACCCCTAGGCTTAAAATGTATTTTTTAACCCTAGCAGAGCAACCAGGGAGACAGCCGCCAACCTTCATGATCCATCATATATATATATATATATATAGGGAAAAGGCTGCTCATTTCATAGATAATTTAATTACAAACTCTCAAGTGAGGGACCTCCAGAAGGTCACCTGAAAGCAAAAAAGGAGAGGAGAAGGTGGAGAAGAAGATACATTAGTCACCTCAGAAGCTACACCTGATCTAGAAAGCCAGTTAGCAGGGTCATTTCCTTCTCAATAAATGAATGAAGCTTTGACCTTGAGTAGGGATTTGATAAAATTAATCTTTTGCATCCATTAGGAATGCCTCCAAGAAGGGGAGCGGGGTGGGGGGGCGTCAGCACCCTGAAGCAGTAGCAGTACACTGATAGAATCTACCTCCACCCAATGATTCTCCTAGTGAGCCAATAAGGCAATTTTAATAACCTAGTATACAATAATGATTTCAGCCTCCAATGCATCTGCTGCAAAAATAGGTGCCTGGAAAAATAGATTACAATTTCCATCTTGGTTCATGAAGCACCCCCCACTCCTGAACCAAACTCTTAGAAGGTACCATCTATATTAACCTTTACAAAATCTTGTGGGGGTGGTTTCCACTAAACTTCAATGATTTTGGGCACAGTGATTAGTTCAGGTAGCTACATGTTGCATATCTTGGAGAATTGTTTATGTTTAATGAGCTTCATAATGTATGAGATGCAGTTTCTAGCCACTTTTCTGGCAGAGGGATGGCCTTCCTCAAACTTTGCTTGGTTTCTAGCCATCTAGAGAAACTAAGAAACAATAAGAGGTATAGGGCCAACCGTAGCATTTGCCCAGATTTCCCAGTAGGTGTGAAGATGCAGCCAAGGTAAGTTTAGAGTGTTTATAATCAGCAATTTGATGAGCTCTCTCCAAACATTCAAAAAATAAGTGTGCAATTAAGGCATAAACAACATCTGGAAGGGCCTCTCAGACCCTTAATCTTGAGAATGCCAGCAGTGGGAATCATCTTTTGAAATAGTCTCTAGCAGAAAAATGACATTGAAGGAGATAAGTACTTGCTCCAAATGGCCTCCCCCCAATTGACCACAGGCCAGCTATTTAACTTAGCATAAATGTATTTGGTAATGATCTGGGTGGAATAAGAATTCCACACAATTTTGTCCATCCTAGTCCTGTAAAATTGCACTTTGGAGATATTGTTTGTTGCAGCATCAGTCAGTAATGAACTGAGCTTAGGTATTGACCACTTATCCCCCTCCCAGCAATCTGAAACTCTGAGATAGGAGTTAGTGGTCCTAGTAGCTGATTGCAACATATCCTTAGGACACCACTTATTAAGCCAGAAGTATACATCACCTTTACCAAGTTCCGAAAGATATAAATCTTAGAAATGCTCTAATTTTAAGCAAGTGAGTCCACAATTTAGAGTCCCCCAACTTCCTATGGACCAGATTGGGGTGGGTCTTTCTGCAATATTTACCAACCATGAACTTAGCCCATAAAGAGTTTTGCTATCTGAATTTGATCCATATTTTACACAGATTAACTTGCAACAGCCGTACATAAAGAGTTTTGCTATCTGAATTTGATCCATATTAACTTGCAACAGCCGTTGAAGTCCTTTGAACCCCAAACCTCCAGCCATAGTGGGTTTGGCAAGTTTCTTCCAACATTCCTGTGAAATTGGTGTCCTTACCCAACCCATAGGAGCCTATTAAAAACTCTTTCCATCTGCAGCTAAGTACTTTTCTTCATGGTGGTCATTTGTAGAATGTATGAGGGAAAAGTGGTAAGGATGCTCTAGAGTAAAGTAATTCTACCTCCATTAGATAAATAGGAGTATGCCCAGCTGGAGAGTTGATCAGAAAGTTTCACCAAGACTTCTTCAAATTGTATTTGTTTAGATCTTCCTTTAATGAGAAGAACCCCTAAATATTTTAGAGGTGTCAGAGCTTCAGAGAAATTGGTAAATTCCATAATCCAGTTATTGTTAATGGGGGAGATGTTCCTGCAGAATACTAATTTGCATTTGCCAATGTTGAACTGTAATCCAGAGTGTTGTTGGAATAGTTTGAGGCACTTTAAGACTTTTCTCACTGCTTTTTTGTTATCACTAGAGAAAACCATAATATCATTAGCATATATTAAGTGAGAGATTGTCAAATTGGATCTATGATGGTATCTGGTGTATGAATTATTGAGCAAGCAATTATCCTTCAGTCTGGATAGGTAATCCAATGCTAGGATGAAATAGTAGGGGAAAGAGGATCCCCTTGCTGCAGTCCTCTATTAGCAGTAAAATTTCCCCAAGAATGGTCATTGATAAGGATAGAGTGTAGATTATGATGCAGCCATCTTGAAATAAGTTGACAGAAATCCTGTTTGAAGCCCCTAGCAGTCAGAACCTCCATGATAAAGTCTTATGAGATATTGTCATAGGCTTTCCTTATGTCCAGCTTGTAAATCAGGTTGCCACCTCTGCAGACTGTGTCTAAATCTAGCAGTAATTTTTGGGCTAATAACACATTATCTGTTATGGATCTGCCCTTCACAAAAGTAGATTGATTTGGCATGATGAGTTTATCAAGGTGTGGTTGGAGTCTTTCCACAATGATTTTGCTAATAAATTTATTGAGGACAAGAATCAGACTGATAGGTCTAAAATGACTCCAATTTCTTCTCTCAGATTTCGTTGGTATCAAAACCATGCTAGAGGCATAGAAAAATTGTGGGAGGTTGTTGCTAAGGAAGAAACTTTGTATAGCCTTAATTATATCAGATTTGGTAGTACCCCAAGTTTTCTTGTAAAAGTCTGCAGTAAACCCATCTGAGCCAGAAGTCTTGGAATTGTCAATGGATTGGATAACCTCTTAGATTTCTTGTTCCTTAGGAGGGAAAGACAGATTGAGTGGACTAGTGTAAGGCAGTTCAGTTCTGAACATATTGATATCAATGGGGGTTCTCACAGTTTGTGGCTATTGAAAGAAATCCACAACATTTTTTGCTATAGCTTCATTCTCCTTAATCCAATGTCCCTGAGAATTTTGAATGTCATGTATAGCATTACACTTCCTCTTATAATTTATATATGCATGATAAAATTTAGAATTTCTGTCCCCATCTTTGAACTTGTTAATAGCAGCTTTCTGACTAAGGAAAGACTCTTTCCACTCTATGGTTGTTAGCAGTCTTTCTTCAGCAGCAATTAAGGCATTTTCTTTATCCTCCTGATTCAGTACAACTAATTCCAGCTCATGTACTTTCTTTTCAGCAACATCCACTACCTTCAGAAAATTCCCAAATGACTTCCAACCCCAGGTTCTAAGAGCCTTGCTCATTTTGATGTGGAGAAGCCACAGCTTGATCAAAGGGTCTTCATGATTGATTCCTCCCCAATTGACAGTAGCACAAGAAAAAAAAGAAGGATGCTCAAACTAGAAATTAAGATATTTGAAAGGAGGATTATATTGAGGGGAGGAGGGGGAGCATCAATGGTGATAATGAGGGGCCTGTGATCAGAACCAGCCATGCTCAGGTGTTTAACATAAGTATAAAGAAAATTCTGGAGCAAAGGATCTTTAACCATAAATCTATCAAGACTTTCCCAGATCTTGCCTCTCCTCCAAGTAAAAGAAGGCATAGTGAATCTCAAATCAAAAAGCTCTGCAGTTTATATGTTATCACAAAGAGAGGTTATCTTAGAGAGGTTAGGTAGTCTGCCCCCTCCCCCCACCTTCTCATCAGAATGAGCAATGCAGTTAAAATCCACACCCACCATCCAATTGGTGTGTAAGTTGGAGCTAATAGAGTGTAGTACAGACCAAATCTCTAGTCTATAAGCTTTAGTGCACCCAACATACACAAATATCACAAAACCAGAATGCCCATTCATATAGAAAGAGAGATGAACCAGTTGTGGGTGGTCAATTAGGACAAACCAGGTAATTTCTTTTCTACAGAGTACCCATATCATATTGTTCACATTAGTAAAGTGAGAAAATCCAAAGAATTTGTTAAGCAATTTTTGAGGTTGTTTATGAACCAAAGGTTCCAAAATGGAAATACACCAAATTTGATGTTTTTTTATTTAAGTGGCGTAGTCTTTTGAAAGATAGAGGATGTATTACACCCCTAAAATTCCAACAGAGAAAGTTAACCATGGGGAGATGGTTAGGATCTGGATCCCCCTCTACCTCTCCTAGTTTTTGAGGGGGAACACATTTTTGAGTGGCTGTCAGATTCAGATATGGGGCCTTCCTGTAGCCTCTGCAATTCAGTACTCAATTTCTTCTTCCACTAAGCCTTTTGAGTTTGTCATTCTTGTTCCAGTACCTATTTCATTTTTTGCAGAACTTCAGAAGGGGGGGGACTTGATCCCGAGAAAGTAAAGTTGTGTAAAATTTATATAAGTATAGGCAATTAATAATGGGATTTTATGCAATTATATGTATCGTTATCAAGTAATAATGGACTTTCTATTTAAGCCCCAAATATCGATCCCACGAGGAAGGTTTAAATTTGAGATGATAAATTAACTAGGAAATTCACAGAAAGTAAAATAAAATCATTGTCACTAATTTTAAATTTTAAGATATTATCAAAACTAAATTACTTAACTATTAGCAAAACAGAAATGCAAAGTTTAAACGGTAACTACTAAACTATTAAACTATGTTTATGTAATTAATATTTCTTATGTGAAAAAGCATCTTTCCCACTACAATGAGGTTTTGGTGAAATGAGATGAGATAAATTTTTATAATATGTACTGTGCCAAATAGGAGCAGTTTTAATTCTCTACCCTGATACAGTGTTATAGAAAATCATTGGCTAATCCTAAGTTTAGTCCCTAAATCTGTGGCTAGGTTAGGAGGTTACCGGCTCCCACTCCAGAGTTCCCCACCCATTCCCTTCACCTGAAGGCTAACTCTCGCTTTATTTTTTAAACACTAAGACTGAATTGGGGATTTTAGTCTGTCACCTTAAAGATTCTCCAATTCTACACCCAAAAAGTATATTTCTCTATTTTTTTGCACTTAATTCCATGAACGAATTTCTCCTTCATGGAATCAAATGTGATCCTCAGTCTGTTGTAGAACTCATACTCCATTTCTTCAATCATATGTTTCACAATACATTTTAGCAATTCAATTGGCCAGATCAAAATGTAAATTAAGTTCGAAGTTGAAAATTCATCAAAATTTATTTTATATTTTAATATTGGCACGTCCATTTTATCTCTTCATTTCATCATATCTGTAGGGGGAAAGATAAAAGAAACTACTCAGACTTTATGAGAAAGATACAACAAAACACAAATTTCATATATAAAAGAAAGTTCATACAACACTATTAAACAAACAACACTTATTTGAAACTCTTTCTCGAAGTAAATCCCTTGTAGCCTTTTCCTAGGAAATGCAGGAAGAAGAAATCTCTCACTTTTCCCCTTCTCCAACACTCTTAGAGAAAGATTCACACTTAATCTCACTACAAAAACTCTTAATTATATGAAAAATGAACTCTTAATGGTTTGTGGAATGAAGATAGTGTGTAGGAGAATGAATTGGGGCAATGAGAAGTCAAGAAGATTTGATTAGAGTCCAAAAGTCCTCTTTTTTTATCAATTTCAGCCCCATATAGAGCATCAAGTCGGTTCTCCAATAAGCCTCCAAAATCTCTTCAAAAAGCGTCCAAATACGCAAATCTTCTAGAATTGGTTGTTGAACCGACATTGGCGTTGTCCTATCGTCGTCGGTGCTGAGTAAAATTTATTGTCTGTTCTGTTGGTCTGCGCTGTCAGTGCTGCCCTTGACACTGTCGACGCTGAGTATTTCTTCAAAAATGTCATTTTAACTATAAATTACATCATTTTTGCTTCCTTTTTCCTTCAAGTCTGATACATCAACAACCTACAAGAAAACATCAAAATACCTTCCATTAAAGTGCAATATCACAAAAAATGAGTATAAAATATGGGTATAAAAATGCATATATTTTTGGTGTATCAAAATCGGCCAAACTTACATGTTACTTGTCCTCAAGTAACTGCTCTACTACATAAAAATATGACTGATGGTAAATAATTTACATTTTAGATTTCCATACTTTAGTCCTCTAAACAAAATAGCATATCTTAAGAAAAATTCAAAATAACTCCAGTTAATACTAAGGATATAAGAATATTCAATAATCAAGTCAAAGATTTATGATTCTCTATTCTTTTCAAGAAAAATTGTAAATTGTCATATTAAAGTTACTTAGAATATCCATATGAAAAAGAACTTCATAAAACTTTACTAGTAAATAAGCTAACATTCAAATAAAAGTTTAGAAAATGTGGCTAAGTATGCTTCCTTAAGTTGATTTAAGTGAAGCCAATTTTTTATTAGGCATCTCCTCAAGCTTCTCTCCACTTCTTTTTCTTTTTCTTTTTCTTTTCTTTTCAGGATCATTTTCAATCCTTTTTTTTATGTGAGAATTACTATATCTAGATAGCTCTTAATGATTTTGAACTTCACTGTCTTCTTCTTAAAGTTAAATATTTTACATTTCTTCACTTAAAAAATTTATATTAGCTTAAAGATTTTATAAAGTTTAATTCCTTTCTATTTACATGAATCTTTTAAGATTTTTAATACTTCAAAAATTCAAATTTCTTTACTTAAAATAGAAAAACACAGTCTTATTCTCTTTTACCAAATATCTTACTCTCTAGAATTAACCTTTATTATTGAAAATTTTTACTTAAGTTTACTATATATTTAGAAACATAAATATGGTTATCTAAAGTTAACCCCTAATACCAAAGGTCATGTTAAATTTAAAATTTTGAAAATATAGTTAAATGAGGACAAATAAAATTAAGTTTCTTTCTTTAAAAAGGATTAGCATGAAGAATTGAAAAAATAAAGGGTGAAAGAAAATATTAAATACATAAAGAAAAGACATACCTGTTGAAGGTTCTGATTTTGAAACTTCAATTCTGAAATATTACATGTGCTAATATGAAAAGCTACAATACTTAAAACATTAAATTGTGCATAATACATATAAAATCTGTTGAGAAAGAGTTAATTATACTACGTTTAACAAAATACTGAAACTAACAACACAACTCAACTGAATTTTATAAATGAAAACAGTTTTACAAACTACAGTTCACAACACAACATAACAGCAAAACAGAGTCTGACAATCTAACAAATAGTCTCAATAATATAATAAAAACAAACACACAATAACAGAGTACAATCAAACACTAAAAGAAAATCCACCAATCATCATCATCTTCTTCATCTACATCCAGATTTTTTCGCTGATATGGAGTAAAAATAGGGTGAGTGGGAAACTGAACTAAATGATCACCCTTGATGTATCTCACCAATGCATCATCATAAGTAGCATCATATTCAAACTTTTATCGAATCAAATCATCTATGTGAGCATTTCCGGCATCCATGTTTTGCAACCTATGATTCATTCTTAAGATATCTCCATGATGAATCATCATCTGGTCTAAAAGTTCTCGGTTAGTAGGGTCACTAGAAGTAGAGGTCCTCGAAGTAGAAGGAATATCTCTGGTCTTACTTCCAGATCTCCAATCAACATGAGATTCATAGGTATTTATATTGGCAGGCCCAATAGGTCGGTCTCAGAGGCTCAATCCTCTCTTCCACAGGTCTAAAATCAACTCTTGCTTGTTCACAGAGTATGTAAATAAGTGCACGGTGTACCAAACCACCAATGGTTTCTCCCAAAGCAACAGATCTAGTGTTCATATAAATAATAGAGCCTGCATTTATGTCCATCACTTGCTGAATACAAAAGTTTAGGATGGCTCTGTTCAGAATGGCTCTATCCTTGGTCACCTCACTATGATGGTTTGTCGGAATCATTCTTCCAGAAATGAAGTAGTGTCAGGCCTTAGATACTACATTAAGCATAGAAAGAGGAAAGTTTACCTTAACTTCATTCTTCACTTTTGAAGTTCCTTTTTCACTAGTCAGAAAATAAATAACCTCATCTAAGGCCTCATTTGTAGCATAAAATGATTTATACTGACATCCACAAACATCCTCTAACTGATAAAACTCATTTATTTTTCTTGGAGTAAATTCAATAAAATTGTCAGAAGCCTCCAAAAAGTTGGCATAAAATTCCATAACTATACCAATAATCGCATCAACAGTAAAATAACATAAATTTTCCCACTGTCGGGCAATAATTAATCGTTCAACTTGTCCTCTAGGATTCTTAAAACCACCATCCGAAATTACTTTCATATGCTCAAGTAGACTATTAAATCAAGCACTAGCCCTGAAGCTGACAAATTTTTGCTCATCATAATCTACTTTTCTTTTGCTCGTTCTTGGGGCCATAGGAAATCTAAGAAAAGTTTGATAAAAAATCAGAATAAATTCCCAAAATTCTGAAAATCACAATGTAAAACATTTTAAACCTAAATCCACTAAGTAAGAGTTCTTCACCAAAGGATTTTCTCAAAATTTCTCAAAAAATTCCAAAATTTTTGGATCTAGGCAATGTGAAATAAATCTTTGGTGAAAATCAAAAAAAATTTAGTTTAAAGTGTAGCTCTTACCTATAGAAGATGAAATCCAAAATTCCTTTGCCTCAAAATCACCTCAAATCCACCCAAGGTCCAGCCCTAAGTACGAAAACTGAAGGTTGAAGGTAACTTAAGGGGTAAAAATGGTGGTGAACAGTGAAAATCACGAATTTCTAAAGGTTAAAAGCTGCTCTTGGGTCGAGGGCGCTGAAGGCCTGAAATTTTAATGTTTTGATTTTTCAAATTTTCAATTTCTTTTCAATTTACTCCAAGATTTTTTAGTATTTTTAAATGCAAATTTTTATCTAATAATAATTCACCAAAAAACATTTCACAAACAACAACAAACTAACTTTTATATATGAAAAATACACTTTTTACAAATACATTTTTCAAATCACACATTCACACATATTAAGCAAACTAATTATAAATCAACGTCGAAATCAAGCCACAACACTAAACACTAACACAAAACTATACACGTAATCAAAGTTCGGAATTCTAAAGAAAAACAAATCAAACCAAATCAAATCCACACAATCACATTAAATACATAAATATTTTTAAACTAGTAGAGAATCTAAAGTTTTTAAATTTTCTGCCTCATCCTCAGTGTTGTCTCCTCCTCTAATATCTCCCATTGATTAGTAATGAACTGACATATAATGAACATATAGGTTGTAGAAGGATTGGTACGGGAATTGATATGTCAAATTTTCTTCGATCCATCAATTTTGTTTGCCCCATCCTTTTTCCTCGAACATCCGAACCAATCCTACTTCAAAAGTTCTAGTATGATCAAAATTCTCGTTCATTATCCAATCTAGGTGATCAAATGGGTATTTAAGTTCTCCCACTGCATTCATAATACTTTGAAGTTCTCTTTCAATTTCCTTCACTTTCTTCTCCAAAGCAAGTGAACTTCCAACTGTTGGTGGCATCAATGGGGTTGAAGCATGCGAAGAATGATCTAGGATAGCATCTAATTCTTCATTCCCATTCCAAACATAACTATCATCAATAGGAAGCATGGGCTCCCAAGGTAATAAAACTTTTTCCCAACTTTCATATGGAACTTGGGATTGACTGCAAAGTAGGAAAATTGTGAAAGGATGCCCAAGTCCATAAATTTGTCCATTCACCCATAACAAATTTAAATATGATAGATCCTATATCAATGGATTTTTCCATTTGAATGCAGTAATTTAAAATAGCACTTTATTTAGTGACTCTACTAATCTTCATAGTAGGGAGTAATTCTGTAGAAATAAAGAAATGCCACTGCTTTGAAATTGGATTAAGTGATGAAGCAGGGAAACTAACATATCCCTCATATCGTATCTCCCACATATCACTTTCATCCGTCAGAAAATTATAGACATCTTTCATCAAATCTTGTGTAGGGATAAAATTTAATGACAGATTGCATCATTTTCTATCATATACAATTCATTAATCCTCGAAGAAGTAAATGGTCCAGCCTTACCTCATATGAAGACAACTCCTTGGGTAATCCCATACAAATTTGCATAAAACTCCTTTACTACAGGTACAATAACTGCAGTGGTAGTGTAGCACAGAACTTCCCATCGTCTTTGCACAATGATCTTATCAATCAGAGAACCTGGATTGATCAATCCATTATTAACAAAACCTCTCTCCTTGATCAATCTCTTCTTCATAATAAATTTTTTGTATAATCTCTGTGCATCGAAACTAATAAACTTTCTTCTATTGAAAACTCCATACCTTGAAGTATTTCTGGAATCAGAAGCCATGGAATTCAAAAATAGGAAGTTTCTAGTTGTCCAAGGCAATTTTTAGAACTTTAAAAATACCTCCCAGTGGTTATTAGGTAGCAAAATCCCGCCAAAGTTTGCCAAAATTTATCCTGAACCGTCAAACTACTCTCGACACCGTCAGCGCTCCCAATTGGTGTTGTCGGCGCTGAAGTCCGTTTACTTGGGCATCGTCGGCGCTAATGGCCAAAATTTGCGACTTTCATTTTTTCGTTCACTTTAATTCCAAATTTTCTTCCAATACCAATATTTAACTTAATTTATAATATATTAAATTGTGTAGAATTATTATCTACTAATATATGTAAAAATACTTATTAAACAAAATAATAATATATAGATATATATAGATTTATATATGGGTTAACTCCCACAAAGCGTTTGGTTTAACGTCGTTAGCTCGACATACCATTGTTTAATCAGGATGACTTAACATCAAAATTTCTTTAAATTGTGGCATGTGTCCTTCATAATAATATTTCAATTGATGCCCATTAACTTTAAATTTCTTTTCAGTTTTAGGATCTTAAATAACAACAGTTCCATAATGACAGACTTTAATCACTTTAAATGGTCCTATGCATCTGGATTTCAATTTTTCTGGAAATAATCTAAATTTTGTATTATATAATAAAACTTCTTATCCAGGTTCAAACTTCTTTTTAATAATCTTCCGATTATGTCATATTTTCATTTTCTCTTTATAGATTTTTGCATTATCATATGCTTTATTTCTAATCTCATCTTTAATCTCCTCAAGTTCATTGAGTTGCAATAATCTTTTCTCACTAGCATTTTTTAGATTAAAATTAAATTCTTTAATAGCCAAAAATGCTTTATGCTCCAATTCTACTGGTAAGTAGCATGTTTTTCAAAAAATTAGTCTATATGGGGACATTCCTATATGAACCTTATGATCAATTTTGTATGCCCATAATGCAGTATCTAATCTAGCAGATCAATCCAATTTATAAGGATTTACAACTTTGTTTAAAATTTGTTTTATCTCACGATTTGATATATCTGCTAGACCGCTAGTCTAAGGATGATAAGCAGTAGAGAATCTATGCATAATATCATATTTCTTAATCAATTTTTTTATTCTCTTAATCCTAAAATGAGATCCTCCATCAGTAATAATTACTCTTTCCATATCTTGAAAAAATATTTTTAATTAAAAATTTAGAAACACTCTGAGCAAAAATTTCCAAATGAAATCATAAATGGTCAAATAAAATATAAACTCCACACATCAAAAATTTAAACTTCCAATATGTAATTTAGAGGCATCTCATTTCCTCTAGAAAAATTTTCTACTCACTGACATTGATCGCATGTTTTAATATATTCATTAACATCTCTAATCTCTAAAAAGAGTAGGCTAATAGGAGTAGGCTAATAGAATCCAGCTTGAAAAATCTTATATGCAGTTCTATTTGTTCCAAAATGTCCTCCAAATTCAGAATTATGGCATCATTCAATTACTTTTGAGTTTCTTCATAAGGCACACATCTTCTAATAATTAGATCTTTACATTGTTTATATAAATATAGGTCATCCAAAAAATAGTATTTATAATCATATGTAAATTTCTTTAATTGTGGATTTTTAATATCAAGTGGTAGAATGTAACTTACAATATAATTTACTATATCAGCATACCACGGTACATCCATTTCATCAATACTATATAACTGTTCAGTGGGGAAATTTTCTAAAATTTCATTTGCAAAATTAGTTATATTTTTATTTCTATTCTAGACAAATGATCAGCTATTTGATTATCATTTTCCTTTCTATCAACTACGGTAAAATCAAACTCTTGCAATAGAAGCATTCATCTATTTAATCTTAGTTTATCATCCTTCTTTTGCATTAAGTATTTTATAGCAGAATGATTTGTATGCACTATGCATTTAGTTCTAATTAAGTAAAGTCTAAATTTATCAAAGGCATAAAAAATAGCTAATAACTCTCTCTCTCAGTAGTAGTATAATTAATTTGAGCATCATTTAGAGTCTTACTAGCATAATATATAACTTTAAGAAAAATTTTATGCATTTGTCCTAAAACAACCCCAATAACATAATCACTAGCATCACACATTATTTCAAATGTTTTCTCTCAATCAGGTGGGACTATTATAGGGAAAATAAATTTATCTTTTTTTTACTAGTACATCTTCTATAACTCCTTTAGGATAAGCTATTGATCGATCAGCTAACTGAAGAGTTACATTAGTAGGGGAAATCTCTGCCAAATCTAAACGTTTAAAGAGTGAAAAGGCATAAGGATTTATACTCGCTCCTAAATCACATAAGGCTTTTCC
>NW_018165162.1:84412-101760 GCF_001263595.1 Phalaenopsis equestris
ATCTTTTGGATTAACTTCCACAGTACTCGGAAGAATTCCAGAAGGTCTGTTACTAAGTGCAGTAGCAATATGTCCTAATTGATTTTCAATATTTATAATAGCAACCCCTTGATTCTGTATTTCATTTTCCATATTCAACATTACTTCTTCCATCGTCAACTTCTTTTCCTTAACTTGTGGGTTAGGGTTGGAGTTAAATCCAGGAGGATAATAAGGTCAATAAATAGGATTTCCTTAATTGTTCAGATTTATGGATGGATTCGCCAAATTGTTATAATTATTCTAACTAAAATTAGGGTGATTTTTCCATTCAGGATTATAATAGTTAGAATAAGGTTTGTTATTTCGATTATTTATAGCATTTAAAATTTCATAAGATAATTGAGTATCAATGATCAGTCCTAGTGAATTTTCCTCTAATATTGGGGGTATTTGAGAATAATTCACTCCTATTTGATCAATCTTTTCAAAATAGCAACAATTTGAGATGTTAAAATAAACATTATATCAGAATCATGAATACTAGCTACTCTCTTAGGATTTACCCTTTCAGAGGGCCATTGAAAATTGTTAGTAGTCATTTCTTCAATTAAAGAGTATGCTTCATCAAAAGGTTTTGATATTAGTGATCCACCTGCAACAGCATCTATAATAGATCTAAGTGATCCTACTAATCCATTGTAAAATTTTTGAATTATTAACTAATCTGGTAAAGCATGGTGTGGACATTTTCTAAGAAGATATTTAAATCTTTCTCAGGCTTCATATATTGATTCCCTTTCAAGCTAACAAAATGATGTAATATCATTTCTAAAGTTTTAGAGGGTGGAAAAAATTTAACTAAAAAATTTTGTGATAGCTCTCCCCAAGCTCTGATAAATCCAGGTGCTAATGAATTTAACCAAGCTTTATTTATCCCTTAAAGAAAAAGCAAAAAGTATAAGCTTGACATCATCGTTATACACTCCAATCATATTTAATGTAACACAACTTTCAAGAAACCTAGCAAGATGTAAGTTAAGATCTTCAGTAGGAGTTTCTCCAAACTGATTATTTTGTACCATTTGGATAATAGCAGGTTTAAGCTCAAATGAATTAGCAACAATATCAGGACTTTGAATAGTCAAGTGAAGTTCATCTGCTGTCGGATTAGCATAATCTTTTAAAGGTCTTTGAAGATTTGCATTTATTGGATTATCTAAGTTATTCGCCCTTTCTTTTAAATTTTTAATTTCTTTTTGTTGTTTCGAATTTTTCTAATAGTACGTTCTAATTCTGAATCATAAGGTATTAAACCTTCAAATCCAATATTTTGCATAAACAAATAAAATAAGCAAAGTAAAATTCTCTTAAAAAAGACACTTACATAAGAATATATTTCTTTTTGGATTTTTCATTTTTTTAATAAATTTTTTTATTATTTTTTAATATTTTTTATGGTATATATATTATCGCTAAATTTCCTAATTTACCAAATCTATTTAATTTAAATGTTACCTTCCCCGACAACGGCGCCAAAAACTTGATCCCGAGAAGGTAAAGTTGTGTAAAATTTATATAAGTGTACGCAATTAATAATGAGATTTTATGCAAGTATATGTATCATTATCAAGTAATAATGGACTTTCTATTTAAGCTCCAAATATCGATCCCACGAGGAATGTTTAAATTTGAGATGATAAATTAACTAAAAAATTCACAGAAAGTAAAATGAAATCACTGTCACTAATTTCAAATTTTAAGATATTATCAAAACTAAATTACTTAAATATTAGCAAAATAGAAATGCAAAGTTTAAACGGTAACTACTAAACTATTAAACTATGTTTATGTAATGAAGATTTCTTATGTGAAAAAACATCTTTCACACTACAATGAGGTTTTGGTGAAATGAGATGAGATAAATGTTTATAAAATGTATTGTGTCAAATAGGAGCAGTTTTAATTCTCTACCCTGATACATTGTTATAGAAAATCATTGGCTAATCCTAGGTTTAGTCCATAAATTTGTGGCTAGGCTAGGAGGATTTTGACGCCCACTCCAAAGCTCCCACTTCCCTTCACGCGAAGGCTAACTCTCGCTTTAGTTTTTAAACCCTAAGACCGAATTGGGGATTTTAGTATGTCACCCTAAAGATTCTCCAATTCTACACCCAACAATGTATATTTTCCTATTTATTTGCACTTAATTCCATGAACGAATTTCTTCTTCATGGAATCAAATGTGATCCTCACTCTATTGTAGAACTCATACTCTATTTCCCGGATGATATGTTTCACAACAAGTTTTAATAATTCAATTGGTCATATTGAAAAGTAAATTAAGTTCGGAGTTCAAAAATCCTCATAATTTATTTTATATTTTAATATTGGCACATCTATGTTATCTCTTCATTTCACCATAACTTAGAGTAGAGAGAAAGATAAAGAAAACTACTCAGACTTCATGAGAAAGATACAATAAAACACAAATGTCATATATAAAAGAAAGTTCATATAACACTATTAAACAAACAACGCTTATCTGAAACTCTTTCTCAAAGCAAATCTATCTTGTGTATGGCTAAACATTCGACAATGTGGGTAGTAGTAAGGCCTTTTTTTCATTACTATCTTTTTCCAATGTCCCTCTTCCTGAGTCCCCAGCCAAATTTCCTCTACCTCACATAGGCCTAGAAAGGTTATAGGCGGGAAATTCCATCTTCAGAGGTCTTCCCAAAGCTAGTCCAACGTTAAATAGAACTTTATCGTTGATGAAATACAGTGAAAATGCTGGTAATTTAAACCAAATAGGTACTATAAGGGGCTTCTTACTAGGATCAAAGTTTGGAGTCCATTTAAGAAGCTTCATAGTTATTCCCTCCATTAGGATTGTTTGTTTAACAAACAGTCTTGCATAGTCTTCTTCGAAATCCAACTTAATCATATTGTGTCTTACATCAACCAAACCCAACTTCTAAGCTCCAGTAAATGGGAAACCTTCAAATAATCTTCTCGCAATTTCCATCTTGGGATGACAAAGTTGAAAATTAGCAAAGAGGATAAATTTGCAATCAGCCTGAAGAGAATGGAGTTCTTCCACATTGTAGAAAATGGTTGGTTTGTCATTTTTAACCCCAAGTGGATTAATGAGAGAGCAAACTTCCTTACCCAACGCAACATCATGGAAGTTCTGGGGGAACACCAGAACCTTAGCATCAAGAGAAGAGTCATATCCTCTGCCAACCACCCCACATAGGTGGCTTTAGTCCATTCAAAGTTAGTCAGTGTATCAATGGTATTAGTCTGAGCCATGACTACAAAAATCCAGCTCAAAACCAACCAGAAAGAAGCTTCCACCACTTAGCTCTTCCAGCAGCCCAAGCAATGGAACAACAACAAATTTGAATTACCAGGAGCCCGAGAAGACAAACCCCAGACCCCCAGCAACAGCACAGAGAAGGGAGAAGGCCACAATTGCCAAAGTAGTTTGGAGACTTCGGACCTTTGAGTACTACCTTCCACCGCCGTCACCATCCCTGCAAAAGCCCTAGCAGAGCACCAACCTCAGCCGCCGTAGCTCCTATCTTCATATATATATATATATATATAATGGCGGTTGACACAGGTTTTGCTCTGCTAGGGTTTAGGCACTGATGGCCCTTTCCCAACAGCAATGTGGAGCTAGGTGGTGGTGCTTTGTGTTTCTGCCTCAAGAAGACTTTCTGACTTAGATTGAAGCTTTGGAGTTTTTCTTTGCTTGGGGCCTTCCCGGGCAAAATCTTTTTGAATTTTGGCTACTATTCCATTGCCTGCTAAGCTAAGTGGGTTGTATTTGGTTTTCTTGTTGGTACTCTGATTCTCCCTAGTTGGTTTGTTAGTGGTACTTGCTTTTCCTTGGGTTGGCTTCTTCCTACCCGTTTACTGTTCCATTGGTTGATATATCAATGGATTGTCCTATTGATGTTGAAACCAATGCTCAATGGACTAAGGCTACATTTGCTGATGTAGTTTGAGGTTCCTAAGTCATTTGAGCACTTGGTGTTCCCACTGGCCCTCCATGATGCTGCTGCAGGAAAGGGGGTTTGTCCTTATATTAATCCCTTAGGGCTGAAGGATGGAGAGCCAACCATCATGTTTTCCACACAGGAAATTCAATTTCTTAATGACTCAATTAAATTCACTATAATAGGAATATATATATATATATATTATTTTTATTTTTAAACACACACACACATGTATATAAATGACACTAAAATTTTCCTATAATAATTATGCTATTCACATAAAAATTTTCTTAAGTCAAAAGGTTTTATTGCTATCCTCGAAAATGGGGCAAAATACTTGACTCGACCTGTAATTATGTAATTATTTAAGTCGTGAAAGACGACCAAAAGCTTGACCCAATTTATATGAAGCGGCTAGTGTGAAAAATTAAATATTATTTAAAGTTGATAAAATGGTTCACAAACTAGGGGTACTACACAATTATACATATCGTTTCAAGTAAAATAGGGTTCTAATGGAGTCCTAAGTATCGATCCCATGGGGATAGACAAAACTCTTATAGGTTTACTTTAGTGAAATCCTCTTTAAACTACAGTTAACATATTTAGGAAATGATGAAAACTTTTTGTGTGTTAACTAATCTTAAAAAATTTAAAAGGAATGCTAAGTATGCTAAGCAAATGCAGAATACAAGTGCAGGATAATCTAAAAAAGCTAAAAATGTAAAGTTACCACTAAGCAATTCTAAAATAACGATGTATAAAAGAGTTCAAATTGTATAAAACATCTTTCTCATTGCAATGAGTTTATAATCAGTGTAGGAATCTAATATTTTTAAATATAATTAATATATTGTGCTAAATGGGAGCATACCTATTCTTTACCCTATCTAGAGTGCATGAAGAACGTTGGTTAATCTAGAGTTAAGTCCCAAACGTGTGGCTAGACTGGGAAGATACTAGCTGTCACTCTAGAGTTTCCACGTACCTTTCACCTAAAGGTTAACATCTCGTTTTAGGTTCCAAACATCTAGATTAAATTAGAAATTTTAGTTTGTCACTCTAAAATCTCTAATTTATGCCCATTAAAACTTATTTCACTATTTATTTGCACTTAACCCCATGGACTGCATCAATGAGACTAAATGTGATTCTTACTATGTTGAGGAAAGCACAACCCTTTCGGGTCATTATGTTTCACAACAGATTTTTACTAATCAATTGGTCAGATCAATAAGTAAATTAAGCATAGAGTTTAAATCATCACGATTTATGAAATTAAAAGCACTTCTACTAAACTTTATTCCTACACATAATTATTCCTCGTTGCAAGGAGAAAGAAGGAAACTACTCAGATCTCATGGGGAAGACACAATAACACTTGAATTTATGGATAAACAAAAGTTTACAAAACAAGATTAAGTAAAATAAATAAAATATGCAACTTATCCCAAACTCCTTCCCAAGCAATCCTTCTAGTGCATTTGAATCACTCACTTTCCTTATAATTCCACTCCAATCTTACTTAGAACTGTAGTGAAGAAGATATCTCTCACCTCTTCTCTTCTCCTCCAAATCTACGCAAGCCACCAATGAAATCCTTCAAACCTCTAAGAACTTCCAAGCCCTTCTCTCTCTCTCTCAAAAGCTCTCATCCAAAAGACTCTCTCTTGGACTCTCTAGAAGTCTCTTTAAATAGAGTTTTAAAAATCACCAAGAGTCGCTTCAAGCACCCCTTCAAAATTCATCCACATTCATTGAACCTTCTAGAAAACCATTTAGCGCTTAGGCGCCAGTCTCTCTATTTTCTGGCGCATAGGCGCCAGATCCTAGCACCTAGACACCAGGTCAACTTTGGCCCTTTTGCTTTCTTTGGCTCCAAATTGCTCTATTTTCATTCCATTTGCTCCACTTGCTCCATTAAGTATACCTACATCCAAAAACATCAAAAATACCTTTCATTAATATCATTAAAAATAGGCATTAAATGTGCAAATAAAAGTAACATATTTTAGGCATGTCAATATGATAACTCTATTTTGCAGGGATGGACATTAAAAACCCAGAGAAAAAAGATGAATCTCAACTAAACTATTAATAATAAAACAAAACTCTAAGTTAGTTCAGAGTTTTTAGGAGTCAGTTGCCTTTAGGATAAGACTTTGATGTTTCTTTTCAACGATACTTGAACTTTTTTTAGAACAAATTATAACCTCAAATAGAAGTTTTCTTATGTAGTTCGACTACTTAATATGTAATTAACTATAGAGACCTGTCCTTAAAGGAGGAAGCAAACCCTAAAATAGGTACATCAACCTAAATTCTCTGGTAATTAGCTTTCATATGGTCTCCTTCATAGTTATGTCCTTAAAGAATACTAAGTTGATCTCACTTCAAATTTATGCTTTGAAACAATCAATGTGAAAATTCACTCTATGAAGGCTTCATGTACACTTCTTTTATTTTTTCACATTATTGCCTACCTCAGTCCTCCAATTTCTCACCTCTTAGTTTACTAACATGATATAAGATAGAGAAGTATTCAGAGAAAAGGGCAACATAATGGAAAACAAAATGGTGACTCCACAATGATAACAACAACAAAATGAAGTCTGACAATGCAAAATGAGCGGCACCATTGCCCCTAACTTAATGATCATTGATCCAGGAAAATATAGTTGTGTAAAATTTATAAAACTGACTCCGCTTTACAACAGTGTCAAAATCTTGATGTGGTATTTTATGAATAAGAACATTAAGTACTTAATGTTGGGATTCTACGCAAGTATACATATCGTTATCAAGTAATATAAGACTTTCTATTTAAGTCCCAAATATCAATCCCAAGAGGAAGGTTTAAATTTGAAAAGATAAATTAACTAGGAAATTCACAAAAATAAAATGAAATTACTGCACTAATTTTGAATGTTTGAGATACTATCAGAACTAAATTATTAACTACTAGCAAAATTTAAATGCAAAGTTCAAAAGAATAACTACTAAACTATGTTTATGTGATGAAGTTTTCTAATATGAAAAAGCATCTTTTCCACTACAATGAGTTTTTGGTGAAATGAGATGAGATAAATGGTTTAAATATGTATTGTGCTAAATAGGATAAATTTTAATTCTCTACCCCGAATCAGCGTTATAGAAAATAATTAGCTAATCTCAGGTTTAGTCCTTAAATCCGTGGCTAGGCTAGGAGGATACTAGCTATTACTCCAGAGCTCCCACTTCCATTTTACTGAAGGCTAACTCTCGCTTTAATTCTTAAACACTAAGATTGAATTGTGGATTTTAGTCTGTTACTCTAAAAATCTCCAATTCTAAGCCCAACAATGTATATTTCCCTATTATTTGCACTTAATTCCATGAACAAAATATTAATTCCATGAACTTAATTCCATGAACAAAATACTCCATGGACTTAAATGTGATTCTCACTCTATTGTAGAACTCATACTCCATTTCCTAGATTATATATTTCACAATATATTTTAACAATTCAATTGGTCATATCGAAAAGTAAATTAAGAACGGAGTTGAAAAACCATCACAATTTATCTTATAATTTAACATTGACACATACAAATGATCTTTTCATTTTACTATATCTCAGAGTAGGGAGAAAGATAAAGGAAACTACTCAGACTTCATGAGCTACTCATCAGAGTAGGGAGAAAGATAAAGGAAACTACTCAGACTTCATGAGAAAGACATAACAAAACACAAATTTCATATATATACAACAGTTCATACAACAATAATAAACAAACAACACTTATATGAAACTCTTTCTCAAAGCAAATCCCTTGTAGCCTCTCTTAGAAAATGTAAGAAAAAGAAATCTCTCACTTCTCTCCCTCTGCAACACTCTTAAAGATGAATTCATTTTTAAACTCACCACAAAAAATCAAAACTATAAAGAAAATAAATGACTAAATGGTGTGGAATGGCGTGGAAGAGAGTGGGAAGCGGTTGAAGGGTGCGAAGGGGGAGTGAAGGGGTGGCGAAGGGGGTATTTTCTGATCAATTTCAGTTCTAAATAGAGCCTAATGTCGTTTTTCCAATAGGTGCATCCAAAAACTCTTCAAAAAGCATCCAAATTTGTCGAATCTTCTAGAAATAGGGCCTGCACCGAAACTAGCGCAGTCGACACACATTCTAGCACCGAGTGGTCCGTGAATAAAATTTGTGCTCTCTGTCAAACGATACCGTCGGCGCTGACCATTTCTTCAAAAACTCCATTTTGACTCTAAATTCCATCATTTTTGCTTCCTTTTTGCTCCAAGTCCTAAAAATCAACAACCTGTAATAAAACATGAAACATACCTTCCTTTAAAGTGTAATATCACAAAAAATGAGTATAAAATATGGGTATAAAAGTGAATATATTTTTGGTGTATCAATCATTCATTAACTTATCCTAGAATATTTATAGAAGTCGTCTTAGTGAAAGTTGATAGGTTTTTCTTCTATGCGAGCATTATAATGTCAAATTTAGAAAAAGGTAAGAAATTTCCAATTTTTTTAGGTAGATCACTCATACGACTAGAAAGCCTATCATTGAGATACAGAAGAAAAAATTAACTATGACATTGAAAATTTAAAAGTATCATTTAATAATTTCAGATCAATGCAATTCTCTGACTATTTTTGTTGTTAATGTTGTAGGATTGACATAATGGATAACTATCTGCTGGGAAAAAATAATAAAAAATTGGAAATGGAATTATTGGTGCAAGCATAAATAAATGAGAATGTAGATACACGTAGGAATGACTATGCCTATTTTTTAAGGCTAAACCTATAATCCTTAATGAAATACTATACATCATTTTTAAAATAAACATTAAAAAAATATTAGTAGAAACATCTGAATTGGAATTAAAAAAAGTTTCCAAATTTTTTAAGGCATGCCTTATTAAGACATTTATCAAATTTTCTCATAAATTTTTACTTTAGATTGGATGAATTTTATGTAGAAAATTTTATGAGTGTATTAATGGTCATGGGAAAACTTTGTGAGAAATTAAATAAATTATCACTTTCTTTGGTATGCAAATAATTTTAATGGAAGATTGATGTAAACAAATTCTGATTAATGAAGAAGGCTAAATCTTATCATGAAGAAGATTATGGAGAAGGATAGTTTAAAGGGGTTAGATGTTGGAATTATCCACCTAATTTTTTATAGTTCTTAAATAATTCATTTTTACTGTGTTCATATGAAAAGGGGATGATTATGACAATCAATAGGAAGAATTAGTTGAGTACTTCTAGAATAATAATGGGGTGGATAATTTTTATTAACTATAAGAAACACAATAATGCCACTACAGAGAATCACTTGTCTTGTCATTTATCAATCAAATGTTAACGAAATTATCAAGGCACCTACTATATTATTTTTGAATGGCTACTTGAGATATAATCAAATTTATATAGCACATGTGGATTAAGAAAATATAACTTTTATTAGCCCTTGTGAAATATTTTCTTTGAAAAAATGTCCTTTGGACGTTGTAATGCTTTTTTAAATTTTTTAAAAGCTTAAGATGGCTATTTTTTATTTAATTTTATGAGGTTTTGAACAATTTATGGATAAATCTTTATATTTGGATCTGTATATAGTTTTCTTGAACATATTAACATTAATTTTACAAAGATGCAAAGGGACAAGTGTAGTGATAAATTGGATAAGTGTTAATTTAGGGTTATAAGTGGCATAGTTTTCATAAATAAGGTTTCAGTCAAAGAGATAGAAGTGGATAAAGAAATAATTAGGGTGATAAAAAAACTTCCAACTCTTACATCATATAACGTAATATGTTTTTTCTTAGGCCATGCGAAGTACTATAGCAAATTTAACAATAACTTCTCTAAAATAACAAGCTTTCATCTCAGTTACTGCAAAAAAAAAAATCCTTTCTAAATTTAATCAAGGTTGTATGAAATCTTGTATGGTTTTAAAATCTATAATAATCACTGCACCTATTATTATAAAATCTAATTGGAATCAATCTTTTGAGCTTATGTATGATGATACTAATAATGCAATATGACCTATGTTAGGGCAAAGAAAAATATAAATGTTCATGATAATTATTATTCTAATAAGACAATGAATTAGACTAGAATTAATAATTGAACAATTTAAAATGAGATACTAATAATGATGTTTGCTTATAAAAAAATTAGATCATATTTTATTAGAATTAAAATCATAGTTATATTGATCATGTAGCAATCAAATATCAAATAGCTAAGAAGGATATAAATCCAAGGAAAATTATATGGATCCTTTTTCTATAAGTATGTGATTTGGAGACATGAGAAGGAGAGTTTAATAAGTCAAGTAGCAGATCCTTTAATAACCTTAAAAGAATGAAAGCACCATAAAAAAAAATTAATAAACTATTTTATGATGAATATGTATTTATTTTGAGTGGCAAACATTAATCATGGTATGCTAATATTATTAACTATATTGATAGTAACTTGCTTCCACATAATTTTCCACATAATTTTTTTATCACCAAAAAAAAAAAAACATGAAACCTAAATTTTATTTTGTGGATGAACCTTACTTTTGAAAATGTAACAATCAAATAACTAGGAGATATGTCCTTATAGAGAAAGTAGAAAGCATAAAGAGTCAAAATCATTATTATAAATATAGTTGGCATTTTGGTGCATTAAAAACCACTTCCAAAATCTTACATATTAGATTTTACCTACCTACTTGTTTTAGAATATTAATGATTATGTTTGGAGGAGTGATACATTTCAAAGGAAAGATAATGTATCTAAAAAATTTGAAATGCATTTGACTTAAGTATTAGAGATGAAAATACTTGATTTTTAGGGCAATAATTTTATAAGAGAATTCATTCCCTCTTTTGGGAATTAATTTATCTTTATAATAATAGATACTAACTCTAAATTAATTAAACCTATAGTTAAGCTAGTAACCATTTTAAATTGGTGATTAAATTTTAAAAAATATGATTGTGATTAAATTTATAATACTTGAGTCATAATTGGTGTTGAAGGAAGTTATTTTTGTGAGAAGAAATTGATACATTAGTTAATAAATTTGGAATTAAACATAAGATAAGTATTAATTATCCACCCTGAACAAAGGGGCAAGCTAAAATTTATATAGAAAAAATAAAATAATCTCAAAGTAAATAGTCAATCCATCTAGGAAAGATTAATTGTTAAGATTAGATAATGCTCGATGATCTTATAGAATTACTTCTAAGAGTCCAATTAAAATTTTTTAACATATATTAATGTATGGAAAAGTAATCATTTATCTCTAGAATTAGGACATAAGACATTTGAGGGGATTAAGGAGTTAAAATTTAACTTGACAGTTTTAAAAGAGAAAATGTTACTTAAGTTGAATGAATTGGATCAAAATGGATTAAAAGCCTATGAAAATGCAAAATACCATAGAAAAACAAATTAAGAGATGACATGACCATATGCTTGCTAAAAGTTAGTTTAAACTGGAAAAGATGTGCTTTTTTTTCATTCAAGATTAAAACTATTTTCAAATAAATTGAAGTAAATATGTTAGAGCCTTTCATTATAGTTAATGTTTATCCACATGGGAAAATTAATATCCAGGTTAAAAATTAAGAGATGAATGGACAAAAAGTGTCCATTAATTGGTTCAACTAGAAAACAATTTTGTGCCCAATGTTTCTTTGATCGATGTGTAGATTGTGTAAATTATAATTGTGATTTTATATATATCTTTCATAAAATTTGGAACAAAAGTTGTGCTATAAGATGTGCCTCCTTGGTGTTACTATTGTAGCACTAAAACATTAGTGTATATAATGCTTTTTTGTCAACATTATGATGATAATCATTATGATTATTAAAAATTTTGAAAAAAGAGAAATAAGAATGTGTTTGTCTTTAGTAATAAAAAAGAATAAAGATTTTTTGACTTTTAGTTATAGCAACACAACACTACTCTGAATAACACTGCAATGCTTGAGCACTAAGTTGTCAAAGCTGGACCAATAACTATCAATCTGTTAATGATTATGACTGGAGAAATATTAAACATAACACATAAGTGTTGAGGGCCAGATAATGAAGCTTGAGTATTTAATACGTTGATAAACTTTTCTATGCAAAACTTAATATGGTTTTTCTTTTTTTATGCCAAAATTATATCATCTTTTGACCAATTATTATAAATTTGATAGCCAAGTGTAATAACTAGACATAGTGGGTTAGTGCTGCAGTGCTTGCATTAAAAAATTTGATATGAGAGCTTAGCATTGTAATGCTTATTTATATTGCATCTGACACTAATGAAATTTATAAATAAACCTCTTGGGTAACAATTTCATTTTCCTTTGAAGATTGAGCATAATTAAAATAAAGGTAGAGTAGAGTTAATTTTTCTTATTCTATGAAAGTATATAAACTTTTTCATTTTTCCATAATTATAAATATTGGTGTACATTAAAATAATTAAAACCATTAATAATATTGGGGGTTATTTTGGTTTAGGAAATTTATTAGTAGTGATGCTTCAAATCGGTATTGTTATTCTATAGTTAATAAGAACCTTATTCCTAAGGAGAGATTTCTTAATGCTATAGAGAGGTTAAAGATTATGACTCATGAGATAGGGTGTTAATTAATTACTTTGGAGCCAAAAGGACTAGTGGTTTACGTGGTGAAGGGTTTTATTTTATTATTATTTTTTTTTAAATCTGAGTGGGAGGAACTGGCTAGTCTTTGGAATAGTTTCAATAAATAATAGTTATAGCTTGGATAGTTTAGAAATTGATGAGTATATTGCCTACTATAATGTGCATCCGGATTTTGATGAGATTCTTAACTTCCTTGCCATGTAAGTATCTCTAGTCTAGTGGGAAAATTGGGAGAGTATGCTAGTAAATTTCTTTACCTTGGGCATAAATATTAAGCAAAAACCTTGGATTATTTTAATTTTGCTAAGCTAGTGCCCAATGTGATTATCGATGAGATAGCTAAAGATAGGGTTATTCTAAATTTTTCTATTTAATTAGGGATGTACATAGAAGTATGAAAAATAATTCAATATTCTATATTACGTATGCTAAAAGGGAACACTATGTGGACTTCATCATCGATACTAGTTGGTATTTCTGTTGTCTTTCTCCCCCACCCCCTTTAAGAGTTTCTTTCTACTTAATTTCCCAAATTTGCCGAAATCTTTCATTTAATAAATTCATAGTTCAGACCCAAACAAAATTAAACAAGATTTAGAGTTAAGGGTTTGTGTGAGATCACTTTTTTATTTTTGTTTTTATTTTAGCTTTTGCTTTTGTTTAAAAATCATACTTATTTAGTGCATTTTTTGTATGTTTTTAATTTGTATTTTTAAAAATAAATTAACTTGTTTTTAAAAGCACTAAAAAAATCTTAAATTTATTTTGAGTGTTTTTAAAAATAACCAAACATGTTATATCACACCAAATTTATTTTGTTTTAAATTAAAATAAAATAAACAAAATAAAATAAAAAAATATAAAAAAAATCAAAAGTGATCCCAAATGCCCTTATAAGTTTTATAAGAGTTGTTTGAGTGCGCTTGCAAGACTATTCCGAATTTTTTTTTTTTTTTTTTGAAAGCCTTTATCATAGTTAGAAAAATAGAAAAAATAAATTAAAAAAAAAAGCAAACAACAAATTTTTTTGTAAGACAATATTCTAATGAATTTGATTCTCAAATCATTTAACCCTAATTTCCGGAAAAATGAGAGGCTCTCGCCGAACGTATGATCGCCTCGCGGCCACAACTGATCCTGGATCAAAGGATTGAGAAAAAAGTTGTGGAGGAATCCATGGAGAACGAGGGGCAGCTTCAGTGCGTGGGCAAGCTAGAGATCCTGAAGCCGAAACCTGTGGGCTTCCTGTGCGGAACTCTCCATGTCCCAACTGATTCCACCTTCCCATCTTTCCATTCAGCCATCGTTCCCTCCCCCCACACGTAATCCAGTTTTGCTCTTTTTTCTTTTCCTTCTTTTTAGACTTCAGCCTTAACCTGTGTTTTCAATTTATTCAGAATTGGAGCGCCGCGCTATCAAATGCTTCCTGCGGAGACCGACCTCAACAGTCTCCCATTACTCTCCAATTTTCCAGAAAAAGTCTTCTCGGCGGCTTCTAATATCAGTGAAGGTGAACTCTCTTTTTCTTGTTTTTTCAGTATTCGTTGATGGAAATATGGATATATGATTGCGGTAATGAATACGGACTCAACTTTTGTAGCAGCGCAGCTGAGTGGAAAATTTCACTTTATCTTTGTTCCTATTTCATAAAAATAATGAATAGGGTCGATGAATCCTTATTTGTCTTCTTCGGTATTATTAGCGCAATTTGATTTAGTGTCTTCCGTTTGCTTCCTTAATCAGCTTCAATGTGACGAGCATTCTAACTTTCCAAGCCACCGATTGCTTGTGTTAACTAGAGTGATTGATGACCGATTCTCCTCAAAAATAAATTAATTTTACGTTCACTGTGAGAACAGATCAAGTTTTATAGCTAATTTCAGAAATTATGGCATGACTTGTGAAGCTTCCTAACTTTTGAAGCATGAATAAATCATGCTGTATGATATACTTAGGATTTTTTTAATTGAATGTAGCTTGATGGAATTCTTTTATAGGCATATAATATCCATTAATGTCAAGGGATTCATGTCATGATTTTTTCGCCAAGTTTTACGCTGTCGACTACCTGACACAACTCCAGTTTTCACATCCGGGCTTGGGACCGACAATGACAGTGTTTAATAGTAGAATTCAAGTTGGTTAGTTGAAGTGGAGGAATGCTTCCGGCATTTTGTGTGATAGAAAAGTTTTGCTTAAACTGAAAGGAAAATTTTATAAGATGGTGGTGAGACCTGCAATGCTCTATGCTGCTGAATGTTGGCCTTTAAAAGAGAAGCATAACACTAAGATGAGTGTTGCCGAGATGAGAATGATTAGGTGGATGAGTGGCTTTATGCTTAGAGACTAAATGAGAAATGAATATATCCGTGATAAGGTTGGTGTAGCTCCAGTGATGGACAAAATTAGAGAGAGTCATCTTAGATGGTTTGGACACATTAAACGTTGACCATTTGATGATCCGATTAGGAGAGTAGATGTTTGAGATTCAACTTATGTTAAGAAAGGCAGAGGTAGACCTAGGAAGACTTGGGCTTATTGTATAAAAAATGATCTTAATTTATTAGAACTAAATGAATATATGACACTAAATAGGATGCAATAGAGAAAAAGGATTCATGTAACCGACCCCACGTAGTGGGATTAAGGCTTTGTTGTTGTTGTTGTTGATATATAATATCTATTCATTTATAGTGAAATATGATACGGTGCTCCATTACATTTTCTAATATTCATGTATATGTTTATATATATGGATGTATATTCATAAATAACAATCTTCACGGTAGTGTTTTATGGTAATGCCACAAAAAGGGTGCTTACAACTTTTATGGATAATTCAATTATTGAAGTGATAAATTATAGTCCGCAAAAATTAGAGGAAATACATTAAAAAAACAAGGACTTGAAAAGCAAGTTCATGTTTTGTCCTTTTTAAAGGTAGGAAAGACTAAATAAACTAAAAATAAATGCCAACATATTCAATCAATCGTAACTAGTACTCTTAAAATGCAAGAGAGGCATTAACCAACGTTTCAAAAAGATCACGTCACATGGTAAATACTTGTAACACCTTGTTCAATGGCAGATGAATTGGTTAATTAAGCCATACAGGGAAGAAGGTAAGAAATGTCTGCTACAAACTATGGACAAGAATGCAGACTATGCGAAGATAAAACACCCCAGTCCCTTAAAAAAAAAAAAATAATAATAATAATTAAAAAAATCAACAGGGTAGAGCAACATGGAGTGGTCTAAAGCGGTGCTAAAATAAGTTCAATTTTCATAGAGCAGTAGAGAATGAAGAGGAGGCTTGCGAGCTTGGGTGGTAGCTTTGGATTGAGCTTTTATGCTGATTGAGAATAGTGGGAGCGATAAAATGACAATATAAAGAATGTGAGACAGTCTTTAAGTGAAGTTGTTGAAAGAATTTGCAGGCAGAACCTAATGGGATGGATGGTTGAGAATTGGGATATTGGACTTAAATGTTTGTAATATCTGCCTTTGAAAAACAAAAATGAGAGTCATTTTTTATTTGCGAGGCTTGACATTTATTGATATTTTCGTGTGCATGTGCTATCATATCTATTGGCATACTTCATATGTTACCTATTAGTGTTACCTATCTGATATTTCTTTTCCTCGAAATGATTTGTCTGATTAGGAAGGGCAGGGGTGCTAGTGTTTGGTTAGTGGTGGTATTTTTCTAACATAGATAAAACACTATAAAATTATCCTTTTACAATTTTCCATCCTTCAAAAGATTTAGATAGGATCTAAAAATTTCTTCAATTGTTTCTATATTTTATGCTTCTGTGTTTTGTGATCCATAAACTTATGACTTATGAGCAACAATTTGATATATACGTTAAATAGGCACCTTCATATCGATTTTCCATTGATCTCTGCATTTCTAAAAGTATTTGTGTGTGTGTGATCAGGCCTAGAATGACATATATAGCAATTACGAGACCTTAACTATTCATACTTCCCCTGTATTATATGTTGTTTGCTATTCCAATATCAATTCTAATCCAACTATCATTTGTGATACATGAGTTGCACATGTACATGAGTATGGAAAAGAGTTCCGTGAGTAATACTATTTATCATCCCCAATTAAGGTGTGGTACACCTTATAAGTTTTCATGAATTTACATATTTACATGAGGTGAGGATGTAGATATGGAAGCTTTTGAAATTGTGTGTAGGCTACTTAAGAGTAGTATGGATGGCTCGATATGATATTAGATAAGTTACATAGCGTACAACACAATGGTAGTGAGCAGCTTGCAGAGTATAAATGCATGAAATAAACTAGCATGTAGCAATAAGGTGGCACAAATGCAGTAACTACCACCAGCTAACGAAGAACAACTAACAATGCACTGCTACTAACTAGCCAACAATGTGGCATCAAGTAATGCATTGGGCATGTGGTTCATTAATTATTATTATGATAGAAGTGCTGAAACAATGGATCCAACTTGCAAATCAACGGATGCAAACATGACAATTTGAATCAATGAAGGCCAACAACAAGCAATAACTAGCTACTAATGAAAACTAAAAGCTCAACTATGAGCTAAACGAAATTTAAGTGAATGGAAATAGCAATAATCACATACAACTAAAGCAGGAGTGTTGACCTCACTTTTGGTTGAGGTCT
>NW_018165162.1:101860-143432 GCF_001263595.1 Phalaenopsis equestris
CAACCAAAAGTGAGGTCAACAAGGAGGAACACGGGCAAACAACTATTATTGAACGACAGAAGTTATTGGCAATTCATGCGTCGACAACATCATTTACAAAACAATAGCAATCGACACACTAAGCAGGCAATCCAATGCAACGTCTAGCAAACAAGCAAGCATTAAATTAGTTATTCAATGTTGCACTGGTGCATCAAGTGCTTATGCAAGAGGGCAGCTTAGTAAATGTACAATGAATTGCTTCATCAGTATTCAATATGAAACCAACAAATCAATGAAAATGAAATGGGAGATGAATTAAGTGTTTTTTACTATTAATTTGCAAATTGGTGATTATGTGGCACAAAAATCTAGTGATCACTTAATGCATAATCTAACAAGCTTGCAATTCATTACAATGCCGAGATGCAAGTGAAGCAATCAATGCTATAATTACTCCAAAAGAACTAAACGTGGAAAATCAACAAATACTGGAAGTGTTATTAGCAGTTAATACTTTGAGATTAAATAATAATCAAAAGAAATCCTTGATGTAGGGTTTTATTGATGCAAGTATTTTACTTTGTTGCCTAAATGATGTAGTAGTGGTTGTAGAGATTGTGAGCATGCATCCACATTTGAGCCAGATGCTTCCATATTTGAGCTAGATGCTTCCATCTTTGAGCCTCAAATGGATGTTTGAGTGATCTTTTACTATAAGAGACTATTAGTTTTGATTGGATAGGAGTGCATGAAGGATTTTGTGATCTAAAAAATCTGGTGAAGGCTGAGTAAGGTTTAAAGATTTATAAAAATTAGAAGGCTAGTAGTTACTTGGGCATGGAGTCTACCAATTTTTGGTAGATTTATCAAAGAAGATAGCAATAGATTTTATGGTTGAGTAACACTAGCTAAATTGGGATTTGGATTTCGAGGGGGAATGAGTGGGTTCTTACTTTTCTATACATGTTTATTTTGGGTTCAAATCTTTAAAAATGGATTGGATATCAACTAAAAATTTCATTTTTATTTTTCAAAGATTTTATGAATGTTTTAAAATTTTTCATATGCGTATGCCTTTTTTTCTAATCATCTCTACTGGTCACAAGTGAGAACTTCCGATTAAGGTTAATCAATAATCGCTAAATATGTAGTTTAGAATAATAGCTATTTGATTTTTGAAAATTGTAAATTTTATTGTAGTTACTTTAGAGCTGATAGTGGTGAAGATAATGACAAATTTGATTAAAGTCTCATGGTTACGTCTTCCTAACTTGTTGTGGATTTTGGTCTATTATGTTAGAAGAGAGAGTTCACTCAATTTATCCTATAAATTTTTATCACTAATTATAGTTTGTTGTCTAAAAAAATCTTATAGACATGAGGTGATTTTTGCCCAAGGAATTAACCTTAGTTGTCGTTTGTTTCATGTCTTATCGAGTACAATCTATGATTTATCACTTAGAGAATTGAGCCAATGTAGAATTTTTGGGTGTTGGCCCTAATTGCAATTTAATAGTGTTTTTTTTTTGGCAAATCATTTAACCAGAGAGTGGTTCTTGTAATTGTAATTTAGTGATTCCATTGTTGTGGCAAAATAATTCATTAGAGGATTTGCCACACCTTTATTGACATGATATTTTTTAAATAATAATTATGTAATAATTGGATATGTTATCAGCTCTTTGTAAGTTTAGGTTATTTTAAATTTGTTGCCCTTGGCAAATAATTTTTGATGATGGATGGGTAGTTGCTTTATGCTTGGGAAGATTTCTTGTTACTTAAACATTTTATATTTCATATTTCTTTGGAATTTTTCATATTTTATTAACATTTGAGTTTAAAATAATTTTATTTTGAGGTTTAAGGGCATTTTAATAATTGGATCTCTTTTGGTTTATGATTTTTTATCAACATGGCCATCATTGGGATGGGTTACTTGAGGTGCTTTTATATATGATTGAAAAATTGATTTTATGAAGGGGACCCAATTATGACGTGTAATAGCTGCACCTATCAAATGTGTAGTTGAATGTTTGAATATGATTGGTTAAAGTATTGTAAACATTGCTTACTCAATTGCAGAGAATTAGATGGGTTGAAAATTTTAGTGCTATTTCAGTTCATTTAGTCTTCCATTGCATTATTGATTTTGTTGATTCTATATTTACACACAAGTAATTGAGCCTTCTATGAGTTGAATCCATGACCTGCCATGTAGGAAAGGTGGCTTTGAGAGTTTTTTTTAAATAATATTTTTGTTGAAGTTTTTGAAGTCATTATGCCGATGTAGAAACAAAATCTTTCAGTGAGATTTATAGTACAACATTTGATAGTGGCTTTACTGGATTGGACTGAGTAGAATTCATATTATTTTTCTTATCACGATTTGCTTATAATTTATTATGTGAATGCCTTTCATAAGGCTCAAGTCTTGTCAACTTTAATTTTCGTAATAATGAGATTGAATTTTGAAGAGAGATTTATGATTCTACCCTAAAGATAGTGAGGCCCGCTCAAGAACACTGTGCAAAAATATGTTAGGTTTGAATTTGGAAGAAAGTTTGATCGATTTCAAAATGATTGGTTGCTATTCAAAATAGTTGCACAATTCTTGGAGTGGGGAATATTTGAATTTATCTTGTTTTTAGTTTGCATAATATTTTATTATTCTAGGTTTAAATGTTTAGCAAATTTATTAGGGCACACATGTGGACGAATAGTTTTTAAAAAACCATTTAAGTTCAATTATTTATGTGAGTAATTTCTCATAAGAATGCATACACTGTTTTTTTTTTTAGTTTTAAAAGATTGTATTTCATTCTCTTGCATGTCTTTGTTATAACTCTGATTGTGATTGCTGCAAGTTGGAGTTTTTTGGTTACTCATGTGTGCCTTGCAGGGAATTTTTTTTCCTAATAATTAGAGGGCTATTGTTGTATGTTTTCATATTCTATATGTCCTTTGTGTGTTATGAGAGTTTTTGGTGTTATGAGAAAGGTTTGTTTGTGCTCGTAAGCGATCTGTTGTATTCAGTGTAAGGCTCTTTTTGTATTTTATGTTTTCTCGCTTTTTATTTTTGGTCTTTATATGTTACCAATTTTATGACGCATTAGTGCCCATAAAAATCATTTTAAACTTTTTAGTCCAAAGTTTGAGTGTACTTTGGTGTCACCTTCAAGTAGGGAGTACTAGGGGATTACCGGGCCTAGCCAATACACTTAAAACAACATATAGGAATGGTGTAAAACATTATAGCTAGGTTTTTTATCGCATCACATCAAAAAGAGCGTGCATGTGTTTTCGTACGTTCTTAGAAAATTGCACATAGTATTTTTCTATCATGACAGAAAATACACATACGATTACTTATATTTGGCGGGTTGTTGTGGTTGTTTTTGCATTTAAACCTTTGTGTGCATGAGGGTGTTGGTCGCAAAATGACTAGATACCTACATAAGTTTTTTCTTTTTGTTATCTATGGAAATTTTACTTTTCACTTTTGTTATTCTTTATGTGTGTGTGTGTGTGTGTATGTGTGTGTATATATATGTGTGTATGTATGTATGTATGTATGTATGTATTTATTTATGCATATTAAACAGAAAAAAAAGACGAGATTTAGATCGAGATTGAGAGTACATATAAACAGAAAAAAAAAGACGAGATTTAGATCGAGATTGAGAGTATTAAAAAGTGGAAGAGATAAGGTGAGATTGTGATGTGAAGAAGTGGAAGAGAATGAATAAGTGAATGAAAAGAGGATGTTGTAGCTGTAGATATCTAGGGTTGCTAGTGGTGTATGCACCTTAGGATACTATGAGTGCAAACTTGCTCAACCAAGTGCAAGGGTTAACTCACCAACTAAGTTCAAGTAACATTCTCCAGCTGAGATCAAGAGGAACTTGCCAAGCCGAGTCCCAACTCCCAAGAAGAACCTATCAACCGGGATCATAAAGATTTTGACCAATAAAGTCAAGGAGAACTCACCTACCCATATTAAACATGACAAACCAACTGATTACTACTCTTAGCTTGGGTCATTTGGTAGCATATTTCTTTTGTACGGTTTATCCTTTTTGTATATATGTAGCACATTTTATAGTATTTTTTTGTAGCGCTCATGACCACCCTAATCCTCATCCATAAAAGTAGATCACTTGAATAACAAGGTTATGCAAGAGAACTACGTAATCAAATGTATAGAGGAGATTCATTTCTCTTACTCTCCCTACTCTATTCTTTGCTCTTTTTTTGTGCATTTTCTTTCCTTTTTTCTTTGCAATAAGTGAATTTCTGATATAACTTATGTGTGAATCAATCAAGATCCAATATCCATAAAGGTGTGATAATATTGGATTTATACCACATGCCAAGAAAGAACATAGAGATATACAGATGAAATTTCAGAAAACTAATTAGAGAATTCCTAATCAGGGAGACTTTTGTAAACATGGAGAACCAAGATTTTATTACTATTAGACAACTCATTGAGATGGAATAACACTTTGTAGTATTATCCAGGTGATCCAAGAATAGTTCAGTAGAGCTGCCAATAGTGTGCAATTAATTGACAACTTATTGACTCTACAATAAAGTGGAGAAACTCTGAGCAAGAATACTATTTTGGGAAAAAAATGTATTACCAAAACTTTGAGGACTTGCCGCCCTTGCCTTCTCGACTTGACGGGCAAGTTGAGAGGAGACAAACATAGCTACCGAATGCCATTTGATGAGAAATCATTAAAGTTAAGCCAAACGGTCTGCCAAATTTAATATTTTTTCTTGTAGATGCTTACAAAGGTTGGATAGACTCAACTATACACATTGCATATTTTGAATCCACTTTCTCGCTACTCAATGTTAACGACAAGTTGAAGTGTAGTTATTTTTCACAACCTTGAAGGAGTTAACTCCTAGATGGTTTACCTATTTATCACTCAAGAAGATTGTCGTTCATTGAGTTCAAAATAATGTTCTTCATTTAATTCTCTAGCGTCCAACAACTCTAAAGAATTCACAGGTTCTGTTAAGGGTGAGACAATAGCCTGGTGAGTCATTGAGGAACCTTATAAGAATGTTCTAAAGAGAAATACCTAAAGTTAAAAACCTACTGTTGACTATGGCTCAAGCCGACTTAACCTATGGTCTACACGAAAGCTCTTTCTGCTTTGCAACAGTCGAAAACTTTGGCAAGCTATTTTGTACTATCTAACACTCATTCGAATATTGAGCTGTCTAACTACAACTTACCTTATGGTCTTGGCCAAATAAGGAAATTGTCGCTATTTTTCAAAGATCAGCATAACTGCCTAGTATTTTTTAGGCTTATAGTAGCTACTCATCTTCAACCCTTAACAACAATCTTATTGATGTTAAAAAAAAATGAAAAAAAAAAACTGCTGTCTTGTTGCACCCAATGAGTTCGTTATCGTGTGTATTCAACATTAGTGGAAACACAAAGAAAGTAAAAGATAAAAGTTATTTCTTATTGTCAACCACTCCTCAATTTCCAATAATAACTCTCTTGAGTATATGTGATCAAGTTAGTTAAGGATATCTAAAATAAAAGTTATTTCAAATGCCTAGTACCCATGAGGGTGAGCACTCATATGCGGGACATGTCATAGTAATCCATCTTATGGCCATGGACATAATACTAAGAATTGCACCACTTTATGAATCTCCTAGAGGATTTCATCATAATTGGTGAGTTCAAGGAATTTGTCGTCACCAAACCTGGTTGAACGCTGAGTAGACAGCCAATGTTGGAAGAAAGAAATGAGCTCATCCTAACTTGCATGATCTACATAGCGAAATCATACTTGCCATTTTTGTTGGGTCAAAAGAAGTGTCCTACCGAGCAAGCCTCAAGTGACTTAGGTTTAAAAAGGTTGAACTTGGCCATTACCTTGTGAACACCTGCCATAAAATTTGTTCCAGCAACACTCTTGACAGGCTCTTTAATGGCAAATTATATTATGATTCCATCATGGTCATTGCATTGATTACAAACAATTGGATTGGCAACATACTTATTGACACAAAGTTTGATCAACATCATATATTAAAGCATCTTAAAGAAAATGAACATTGAGAAGTCTCCTTCTTTAACCCTAAGATTGGGGGTTCTTCCATTAATGTGCATCCCTATTGCTACCCCCAGAATTTCAATTCAACGCTAACATAGTTGGTTGAATCTTCTAGTAGAAGAGGAGGTGATCAAATTAAGGAGATGGAGATTAAGCTTCATGTAGACTTAAAAGACTTGTTGACAATATTTTACAATGATTTAAAAACTATCATTGTTGTTCTTAGTTGAAGTGATATAAGTGTTTTAGATGATAACTTTGAGTAATACAATACGTGTTTGATAACAAAAAATGGAATGTATTTGTCTTACAGATGGAGAGTGGATAATTACAATGTCAGAACATGTTTGGCTTGGTTGGCACTTTGAAGTATATTTTCGAGTATTTTACAAAAAAAATCCTAGCTCTCACTTTCAAGCATCTGGTGAACTTACATGTATGAAACTATAAGTATGCATATGTTGAATTTATGAGAATTCAAGCAAGGACATGTCTAATATCTAATGCAATTGTTGATGTCTTCCAAGTTAGTCGATTAATTGAGTTATATTCAGTGGGAGTTATTGACTGTGCTGCTATTGATCGAATATTTGGAGAAATTGTGCAAAATAAGAACATGGTTACAAAGATAGATTATATTTTATACTTTAGGCACTTCTTAGGATAGGATGAGGATATGTCAGTTCTTTTAGAACCACTTCAGTTAAAAGGGGTGAGCCAATAATCGATATGGGGGAAAGAAGGGTTGATATCACGGAATCATGACACCATGCGGGAATCATATGACTTTATCTAACATCAATTTCTTTTCTTCCACATTGAGGATAAGGTCTCTTTGTAAGAGGGGAGTTATATTAGTTTGACGCCTACGGCTCCGTCCCCTAAATAATTTGAAAACTTATGTAAGACACAAGACTAAAAGGGCAATTTAGTTGTTAGTTAGCTATTATTGTGGGATATAAATAGGGCTTAATATGTTCACGGTTAGGAATGTGTGGTTGCTGTCTTGAACCGTAGGATAAGGGTTTGAGAGAGATCGCTTATCTCTTGAATTGTAAGTGTTTATCTTCTATGTGTTTGGGTTTATATCATTTTTGAATTAGTATCGACATTATAAAATTTATTATTTCTATGCTAATTCATACTGAAATTTTTATTGTTCCCATCAAAGAAGAATAAATGACTGATTTATTATGTGTACAAAATGCTATGCAGAGGCAAGCTGTGCTACTCAATCATGGAGAAGGTTTCCTTTGCCTTTATCATTATAGCTTGGGAACTACAACTATACTTCCAAGCACATCATCCATGTCTTTCGTCATTTATTATCCTTTGAAGTCTTTCCTAGGTAAGTTGACTCATTCAGGGCCATTATTCTAGCGGGCTATAGAGTTTAACAAGTTCTATTTTTTCTTTGTACCAAGAATGTCTATCAAGGTGCAAGGAGTTTGTTGATTTCAATATCAACGACATGGAGAAGAAGTGACTATTATGAAGACCATGTATTTAAGATGTTTATGATGCTTATAGCTCTTAAGGAGTTAGAAATTGTGTATATTATTGAGAAGCCCAGTGGTTGAGTATTAACAAATATTTTTTGAATAAATTTAGTTATAAATAATCACGTTGAATATGAAAAAGTTACTCCCAACCTGAGATTCATTGTAGGTTTGGTGCCATGCATCTTTTAGTCTAATAAGACTCACAAATATTGTTGAACCAAGTAAATGGGCAATATCCAAAAGGAATATCTAAAGAATATTTATTTAAGACTAAGATGGGGGTTGGGAATTTCAAATACCTCAAAATTGAAAAAACAATTATGAGAGATTAGAACAAATTCGTTGATCTACTTTTCAAAATTTGGAATCTTGATGGAAGGTTCTAAAGCTTACTTGGAGGAGCCAAGTTAAGTTGGGTAGATTTGTTGATCAAATATATAAAGTTGGGTACCATCTCACGCTCAATGAATGATCTTTGAAGGTTCAAAATCAAGGCTAACTTCTACATGCTTATCAATATTAAATTGCACAAAATTCAGCAACTTTGCCTTATGTCTAGTATGTGCACAAGAAGTCCCTTGAATCCTTGAGGAGATTTAGTTAAGAGGATGCCAAAATTGCTTTGAAGGATAAACACTAGCAAACAAAATGCTAAAGACTAGGCCTCTTCTGCTGACATTCAGAAAATATGCTGAAATTACTCTAGAAGGCAACAACAATATCAAAAGTTTACTGTCAATTTCAACCATCACATATGTTGTAGCATAGCTCAAGCTGTAAAAGGCCTTTTATTGTTTGGGGCTTGGACTTACTCTGCCCTTTCCCACCTTTTATGGGGCAAATAAAATTTGTCGTGCACATGATTGACAACTCTAAGTGAATAGAGGCCAAGATGCTAATGAAGATCTTAGAGGTTGTTTGAAAATTTAACTGAATCGATATTATATCCTGGCATAGGATACCATATGCAATCTTTTTCTACAATAGTTCTCAATTCTTTAACAAAACTTTTAGGGATCGTTGCTAAAATTTGTCTCATTACACCACCCATAGATGAATGGTTATGTTGAAACCACTAATAAATAAAGCCTCCATCTTTTTAGATAGAGAATTGAATTTTCTAAAGATAAGTAGGGGTTCGTCTTGTTATCCGTCTTATGGCCTCTAAGGATGACTCATGATCATGAACTAGACAAACACCTTTTATGCTATTATTCGGTGTTGAGGTACTAGTCTCAATTGTACAAATTTACACAACCAAAAGAATACAAGCCTTCTATAGATATATGGAATGCAAATTCAATGAATGATGAGAATTAAATAAATACAAGTTGAGAGAGTACTCAAACTGTTGGAAGATTTGAGAAGTTAACACGCTTTTAAGTAAAAGAAATAAGAGATGGATAACCAATAAATAAGACCTGAAAATTTTTTCTACAATTTTTTTTCAAATTTTTTGTATAAAAAAGAATTGTTATTTTTAGTTTAATAAATTTTTTTTGAGAAGTTATTTGCTATTCACTTATAGGAAGAACTCCAAAAATGAAATTGAGGAACTCGTCTAATTAAGTAGCTGAAAGAACTCTTTCCGTTGAGCAACTCAGTAAACTCGATATATCAAGAACACTAGGGGAACTCGATGAGCTCGATGCAAATGAAGACAAAAGGTAAAATAAGAGGGCTTTGCTTTAATAAAACAAGCAAACATGTTGAAGTCGATTGACATTGAAAGTTAAAAATTTAAGTCAATATTATAGAAACTTTTTTTTAATAATAACTTAATTGATAAAGGCGATGGTAGGCTAAATTAAAGATTGGATATAATGATATTTTAATCAATGAAAACTCGAAAAGATATCAAGGCTACCTGCAAGTGAAATTGCAATGTTCTGGTAAAGGATAATTCTAGTTTACATGGTTGCCTTGGTTCATTCAAAACCTTGAGTCACAATATAAGAAAAAGAATGTCTAATGAAATGTTTAGCGCAAAAAGCTTCCTATTTTCTTCACTAGGAAAGAATTTACTTCCTATTTTCTTCACAAAGGAATTTTCCATTTATCTTAAAAGGACTTTTAATGATTTGTATTTTTCATTTATTGATTTAAAAAAAAATGATGTGAAAGCTTAACTTGCTCCCAATTCTTAAGCGTGTAAGTCAGGAATTTCTTATGTATTCTCCCTTGGATGGATTAGAGCCTTATGACCTAACTCATACTTTTTGTCTTGAGCTCTGCGTTGACTGGCACTGAAGTCTACTCAGTTGATTAGCCTAAATGATTACTCCTATAAGACTCATTAAAGGCAACATCTAAAATAAAAATATATGAAAAAGGGAGTAACAGTGAATAAGACTTGAGTTTTATTAGTTTTTTTATAGCTTATAATGCCGCTCAACTCGGTCTATAATGCTGCTCAATTTGACTCATATTGTCAGAGTTTTATTAGTTTTTTTATAGCTTATAATGTCGCTCAACTTGGTCTATAATGCTGCTCAATTTGACTCATATTGTCACATGAATTCGACAGAATGTCAAAAGTAGCTTAATTTGATCCAAAGAGCTGCCTATATAAAAAAATAATCATATTTGGCCCAAAGAGTCATTTAGTCTGTATAATCACCCTTGATTTTTATTTTACTAAAGATCTTTTCATACACACGATAATCATGGTTTTCAAATTCTAAGGGCCTTTTTACTTGTGCAAGATTCACGCATGACCTAAAAGCCTACTTGGGGTTTTTTAATTTAGGGTGCGTTTGGGGCGGCTGTGTGGTCGTGGTACAGTGTTGCATCGTAGTTTTTCTGGTTTGGTAAAATTGCGTTTTGCTTGCAGACTAGAGGGCTTCTTGGCTAGCTTCTTGAAATAAAAACTCATTCCTTTCTTGTACTGTCCTGACTAGAGGGCTATATACTCAGCTGACGTCTTCAAATGTTTTTGTCCACTTTTGGCTATCTCAAAGTTTTTAACATTCTTTTTCAAAAGGTCTTTTAGCAAGGCATGCTCTTATTGAGAGGCCTCATCTTTTTATTATCACTTCTTATAACATGTAAATTCTATCTGATTGATTGTATCTTTTTCTAAAACTCAATTTTTAAAATTTTTCATTTTTCACAACCGACTCATTTGTGTTCTCTGCTATTAGGGCCAACTTTAGGTCCTCTACCAAATCCTCCTAGAAACATTATTTTTCAGAACCTTAGCTCCTCTACCATTAGATTAGATATGAAAAAAGGGTAAAAGATATATGTATTAACTAGCCAAATAAAGAAAAAAAAAGATTTAATTCAAGTAAAGTGTATTAAAGATGAAAATAAAAAAATACTTTTATATGAGGAATACTTCAACATATGTGGGTGAGATATTTTGATAAAATTTTCAATAAGTCTTTTGAAAATACGATCGACCTTAGTGATATTTATATTGCTAATAATAAGAATTTTTTTTATTTTTACAATCGCATTAGTAAAAAAGAAAATTGAGGAGGCTTTAAAGAAGACTAAGTGTGGAAAATTAGTAGGATTTTATGATATCTCAATAGAAGTGTGGAAATATTTACGAGATTTGGGAATTTCATAGCTTGCCAAATTTTTTAATATTATTTTAAAATATTGTTGCCTGAGGAGCAGAGGAAGAGTATTTTGGTCCCCATTTTTAAGAATAAAGGGATGCACAAGAGTGTGCAAATTATAGAGGAATTAACCTAATATGTCGTACAATAAGATTATGAAAGTGAGTAGTTGAACATAGGTTAAGACATTATACAAGGATTTCTCATAGTTAGTTTGGATTTATGTCGAGTAAGTCTACCATGGAATCTATATATTTATTGTGAGATATGATGGAGAAGTACAGAGAGAGTAAGGAGGATCTACATATAATTTTTATGATTTAGAAAAAGCTTACGATGAGCTTCCAAGAGAAATTCTTGGGAGAGTTATAGGAAAAAATGGTGTTGATATGACTTATATTCTAGTTATTAAGGATATGTACACTCGAGTTGTTACTTGTGTTCAAATAGAAGGACGATTGACAAAGTATTTTCCTATTTCAGTTGGATTACATCAGGGATCGACTTTAAGACCTTGTCTTTTTTGCTTTAGTTATGGACGGACTTACTGGACATTTACAGGAGGATGTACCTTGTATGCTTTTCACTAATGATATACTTTTTGTGGATAGGACTAGAGAAATAGTTCACGATAATCTTGAATTATGGAGTTCTACATTAGTCCATATGCATTCATTTGAGTAGATCTAAAACTTAATACATGGAATGTAATTTTAGTAGCAGTGGATCTAGTGGTAGAGTTGTAACAATGGGTGATCAAATCATTAAAATAAGTGAACACTTTAGATACCTGGAGTCAATTGTTCTAAGTGATGGTGATATAGTTGGGAATGCTATTAGTAGAATTCAAGTTGGATGGTTGAAGTTGAGGGATGCATCAGGCCTATTTTGTAGAAAAGTACCGCTTAGATTTTAAAGGAAAATTTTATGAGATGGTGGTGAGACCTGTAATGCTTTGTGACATAGAATGTTGGCCTATAAAAGAGAAGCATAAAACTAAGTTAAATGCTGCTGAGATGAGAATGCGTAGGTGGATGAGTGGCTTGACCTTAGAGATAAAATGCGAAGAAAATGTATTCGTAAAATGGTTTTTTAAAGATTAACAAAGCAGGTTAAAAACAAAGATGAAAAAAAATTCAACCAATGAAATACATAATATTGCATAGTATAATTAATAAAAGATTTGCATGTAGCAATACTTATTATTCTTGACCACCTTTTCATACATTGCTTATATTTTTGGTACTTATAAGTAATATATATTTATTTTAAAATCTATGTTCTTACTCATGTTGTCATCAACCAACATGCACATTTTTTTTATATGTTTGAATTTTATTTTAGCATTGTTTATTTTTTGGATTGTGTAGTTTTTCATGTCTTATGTTTTTTTAAAGAGAGGGGTAAGAAGCAAGTAAACAGTTAATCAAGTTACTTGCTCTTTTGTATAAATTTTTAAATGTAAAATATATGGTGATTATAAAAGAATTTTTGAAGTACATATGATTATATCTTTAAAAGTTTTCTATAAACTTTATATCTTATCTGTTATTTGTTTATACATGTTTTTTGTTAAATATTAATGAATGTTTGAAGTTTTTAAGGGTTTTTTTGGGGTAGCTGTGAAACCGTTGAAGAAGTTATTCAAAAAGCTGCGGTGATTATTATATAATCAGGTATAGTGGGAAACACAGCTTTCAATTGCAGTTTTTTAAGAATGCAGGTAAAACATAATTTTGTCAAACAAAAAAAACTGTGGTGCGGCACCAAACCGCTACCACAACGCCGCCCCAAACAAACTTTAAATTTAAGTGTTTGCTTGTAATAATTTAGCAAGAATAATTCTCCATTCACTTGATCTTAATGAATACAAGCCATGATAGGTGTTGCTGGAAAATATTTTTACTAAGTCACCATCTTCTCTATTAAACCTTTGGTTGAGGGGATTAATTGAGTGTGACAATAATATCTCTTTTCGCTCTACTGGAACCCTTTTACTCTACTTGCACATGTATTATATATATGTTTTTGCTAACTTGTTCCTCAATAACCCTTTTACTCTACTTGCGCATGTAAAGCCACTCATCAACCTAAGCTAACTCATCTCGACAACACTTACTAAAAGCATTGTCAATCTCACCAACATTTTGTGCTTTAATGCATTGTCGGCCTCACCACCATCTTATAAAATTTTCCTTTAAGTCTTTCTATCACACAATAGGCCCGATGCATTCCTCCACTTTAACCATCCAACTTGAATTCTACTAATAACATCACTATTTATACCACCATCACTCTGAATAATAGACCCGAGATATCTAATACGTTCATTTTTTTTTAATGATTTGATCACCCATTGCTACAACATCGTCACTAAATTTACTACTATTAAAATTGTATTCTATGCATTCAGTTTTAGATCTACTCAAACTAAGACCTTTAGTCTCTAAAGTAGACTTCCATAATTCAAGTTTTTTTTAACCATTTATCTATTTTTATCCACAAGAAGGATATCATCAACGAAAAGCATAGACCAAGGTACATCCTTCTATAAATGTCCGGTAAGAGCATCAATAACTAGAACAAAAAGATATGGGCTTAACGTTGATACCTGATGTAATCCAATTGAAATAGGAAAATAATTGGTCAATTCTCCTTTTGTTTGAACAAAAATAACAACTTTAGTATACATATCTTTAATGACTTGAATATAAGTCATATCAACACCTTTCTTTTCTAGAACTCTCCAAAAAATTTCTCTGGAAACCTTACCATAAAATTTTCTTAAATTAACAAAAATAATATATCCTCCTTACTCTCTTTGTGCTTCTCCATCAAATGTCTCAATAAATGTATAGCTTACATGGTAGACTTGCTCGACATTAATCTAAACTGATTTTGAGAAATCTTTGCATGACATCTTAACTTATGTTTAGTTAGTCTCTCCCATTATTTTTATGTATGACACATTAACTTAATTCCTCTATTCCTTGCACAATCTTTGTCGAACCTCCTTAATTCTCTTTGTACATCAAGAAAAATTAATGAAGAGGAAAATAATTCCATAACTCTTTCGTCTTTAAGAATTAACATATACTTTTATATATCAAAATAATCGATTCAAGTATAGATTGCAATGAAATGATTTTTTAATGATTTTTGATGTTAGAATTTTGTATATAATTTATTAGGTTATTGTGCACTTTTAACTTATTGAAAATTGGGCATTACAAAATTTGCTTTGCTTTTGATTGTTGATTATTGCCAGCTATTATGATGGCGATAGTTATATAGCACATGAACCATGGCAGTAAGGAGAAGGCTCTTGAACTTTCCGAAGGATAAATTTTTTTCTCCAAAGAAAGAACAAAAGAAGGTTGATGATAAGCCTCATCTTACATTATGCTCTTTTTTAGATACCAAGGAAAAAAAAAAGATGAAGCTATATATTAAACACTTCTTTTAAAAAATGAAAGAAAGATGGAAAAATAAAAAAAAAATTATAGTTGTCGACCGCACTGAATCGAATATAATGAATTAACTAGATTTATATCTATTTTGATGGCTATGTTGAATGATATTATAGTGGGATATTCATCCAATTAGGACACATTAGGATCGTTTCCCTTCAAGATGCACGTTAAACAAGTGATCAATATCATCATAAACAGTGACATCTGAATGAAATATTTTACTAATTTGGTGCATAAATTTGGGTTGGACATGTATCTAATCCTAGTTATATTTTTTGAGATTTTCTTTCAACACAATCTTCTAAGGATAAATTATTTTTCATCTATATTGTAAATTTTCAATTTCTCTAATATCTTTTCTTATATTTTTCTTAAACTTTCTTAATCCTATTTCGAGCTTTTCAAAATCTTTTTTCATTTCTCATTCCATTTTTTAATAAATTCCTCTTGCTTTTCCGTCTATCATCTATTATGAATAATATAGAATCCAACACTCTTCCTATTGAAAGCTTATCTTAACATTATATTATGTTGTCTTTTTTTTCTAGGGTTTGAACCTAATGTTTTCGGTTCATGTCATACTCTTCCTTGTGGATTTCTAGATAAGATAAAAGATCAACAAGATCAGTTAGATCCTTCAGACCACAACCCTATATGACTACTTCAAAAACGAAGAGCAGAACATTAGTTCATTTTCTACACTATGCATAGCTAGAAGAAGAGTAATGAAATAAAATAACATTAACACATCCAAATAATAAGATCGTAGCAAAAATACATTATATTATTCATAAAAAGCTTGTAAACATCGAAGCAAGAAGAAGATAATTAGCCGCAGTGACAGTCACATATAGCTAGAATAGGAAAGAAGTAGAAATCCTAACAAGCTCTGCCTCTTAGAAGAGAAGGGAGAGCCTTAAATAGATGAGAGAATGGTACATTAATCGTCACTGTTGAAGTTAAACAAAATAATCGATCCATCTTTCCAGGTTGGCTGATTAAGTGGGCTTCGAATAATTCTTGGAATATGTCTGATAGATAAGAGAGAATCTGCTTTTGTCGGAATAATTTTTCAAGCATTCTTTTTTAATAATAATTCGCCTTTCTTTTGAGTCGGAGAGATGCTCCTTCTGTCGGTAGTGAAGAATAATTCGAGAATATTCTTCAGCACTAATTGGTACGTTTACATCTGTATATCATTGGTTTTTTCTTCTTGTTTAAGTCTTATTTCTTGTATTGTCTCTTTTTTCTGACAATACATGCATCGATGTATTTTTTTTTTGCAGTTTTGAACAAAATATCTCTTTTACTTCTTTGTTTACAACAATATTATTTCGACTAAGTGTGACGATCCATTTCTTATATATGACTTTATGTATCTTCTTCGTGAGTTGCTTGCAATGACTATAAATAAATAATTTGTCAGATGAATAATAAACCCAAATATTGATAGTGTATATATTTTCTTAGTTTCTACCCAATTCTGGTATAAATCTTCCGCTATAGTTCTTTGGGACAATAATTCCATGGTTTTATATTTGGGAGTATAGGCTCACTACTAATTATAGGTTATATAAAAGAGATAATTCCTACTTTTATTTCTGGATAAGTTTGATATATTTTAATATATAAATTCTAGTGTTTTACCACCTGATGGAAAGTATCAACAACTTCAATTGTAGGCTTTGGTAATTCATTGAGAAGATTTTCATCTTCTAAATACATCATTCGAATTATTCCACATTTATATATTTCTGACACTAATTTTCGTCATTAAAAAATTCATATGACCAGGTAGGTGTACAAAGACAATTAGAATGTTTAGGACATTCGTATGTACTGTTCAGTAGTTCATTTGACTCCGATACAATTTTGTATGTCTTAGATGGAGATGATGTTTCAGATATTTTTTGAGATTTTCCTTCAAAACAATCTTCTAAGGATAAATTGTTTTTCCATCTATATTGTAATTCTTCAATTTCTCTAATATCTTTTCTTTTTCTTATATTTTTCTATCTTTTCTTATATTTTTCTTAAACTTTCTTAATCATATTTCGAATTTTTTAAAATCTTTTTTTTTATTTCTCGTTCCATTTTTTAATGAATTCCTCTTGCTTCTCCGTCTATTGTCTATCATAAATAATATAGGGTCTAAAATGCTTCCTATTAAAAGTTTATCTTAATATTATATTATATTGTCTCTTTTCTTCTAGAGTTTGACCTTAACGTTTTCGGTTCATGTCATACACTTCCCTGTGGATTTCTAGAGAAGATAAATGATCAACAAGATCATCTAGATCCTTCAGACCACAACCCTATATGATTACTTCAAAAACGCAGAGCACAACATTAGTTTGTTTCCTACATTGTGCCTAGCTAGAAGAAAAGAAACAAAATAAAATAACATTAACACATCCAGATAATAAGATCATAGCAAAAAGATATTATATTATTCATAAAAACTTACAGAGATCGAAGCAAGAAGAATGTAATTAGTCGCAGTGACAATCACACATAGCTAGAATAGAAAAGAAGTAGAAATCCTAACAGGCTCTACCTCCTAGAAGAGAAGAGAAAGCCCTAAATAGTTGAGAAAATGGTATATTAATCGTCGCAGCTGACGTTAAACAAAATAATTGTTGCATCTTTCCAGGCTAACTGGTTAAGTAGTCTTCGAATAATTCTTGGAATATGCTTGGTAGATAAGAGAAAATCTTCTTTTTTTCCGAATAATTCTTGGAATATTATTTTTTGATAATAATTCTGTCTGTAGTGGAGAATAATTCGAGAATGCTCTTTAGCACTAATTGGTACGCTTACATCTGTATACCAATGGCTTTTTCTTCAAGTTTATATCGTATTTCTTGTATTGTCTCTTTCTTTTGACAATATACGCATCGATGTATTTTTTTCTGTTTGTAGTTTTGGACAAAATATCTCTTTTATTTCTTTGTTTACAGCAATATTTTTTTGACTAAGTGTTACGATCCATTTTTTATGACTTTATCTACCTTTCTTAACAGAAGTCAAGTCTAAACATCTAATTTTTTAACCGGATCATCAGATGGTCGGTGCATAATGTAATCAAACTATAAAAAAACAATTAAAAAATTTGAAATATTCTTTAATGAAACATTTTTAATAAGAATAGATAACAAAACTACGATTTCTTTTATAAAAGGAAAATTTGTAGATTATTTACCAAATAAGAAATTTATTAGATACAAAGTTGGTTTTCAACTTATACATTTGGTTTAGAATATATAGAAGGAAATAAAAATGCTTTAGCTGACATTTTATCATTTTATCTCATGAATTAATGAATTATGCAAAAAATAAATAAGGACATATAAAATATGGAAACTTGTGAAATATGCAGCGACATTGAAGAGAAACTTAGTTTGAAGTTAAATACTTATTTAGAAACCGTTGACTTAACAAATTTGAAAAATAGAATGTGAAATAGCCTTGCCAGCAATATTTTGAAAGTGCTAAGAAAATTAAAGAATTATCTGACAGACGAAGAATCAGAAGGAGATCTACCTTCACTCTCAGAATTAAAGAAAATTAGACATTTTGTTAATCTCCGCATAAGTAAAGAAGTCAAAGAAAGTACTTCTGTAAAAAATAAAGTATTCGAGATTATTATCAAAGAAGAGGCTTCATCCTCAAAAAATATATCAACTAATGCAAAAATATTGCAAGATACCATGAAGAAAATTACAAATATTTCTGATGAATGACATCAGCTATCATTATACAAGGAAGAATTAATCCGTAAATTTATTTCTATACTGCTGGAAAATATCAAGTTGTTTACATTTACGGAAATACTGATTCAATAATAGTGTCAGAATTATATAAATGTGGATTAATTCAAAATGATGTATATAGAAGATGAAAATTTTCTCAAAGAATTATTAAAGCCTATAATTGAAACTGTTGATACTTTCCATCAGGTGGTAAAATACTGGAATTTATATATTAAATTATATCAAACTTATCCATAATTCATAAATAAAAGGAGTTATATCTCTTATACAACTTGAAATTAGTAGTGAGCCCTATACTCTTAAATATAAACCCATGGAATTATTGTCTCAAAGATCTACAGCGGAGATTTATACCAAATTTGGGTAGAAATTAAGAAAATAGATACTACCAATATTTGGGTTTATTATTCATCGGAGAAATTATTTATTTATAGTCATTGAAAGCAATCCACGAAGAAAATACATGCAGTCATGTATAAGAAATGAATCGCCACACTTAATCGAAATAATGTTGCTGTAAGCAAAGAAGTAAAAGATATATTTTGTCAAAAACTGTAAAAGAAAAAATACATTGATGCATGTATTGTCAGAAGAAAGAGATAATACAAGAAATACGACTTAAACTTAAAGAAAAAACCACTGGTATACATATATAAACGTACCAATTACTGCTGAAGAACATTCTTAAATTATTCTCCACTGCGGACAGAAGGAGCATCTCTCCGGCTCAAAAGAAAGATGAATTATTATAAAAAAAGAAGATTCCAAGAATTATTCAGACAAAAGCAGATTTTTTCTTATCTACCAGACATATTCCAAGAATTATTTGAAGCCCACTTAACCAGCCAGGCTAGAAACATGCAACAATTATTTTATTTAACGTCAGCAGTGACAATTAATGTACCATTTTCTCATCTATTTAAGGCTCTCCCTTCTCTTCTAAGAGGTAGAGTCTGTTAGGATTTCTACTTATTTCCTATTCTATCCATGTGTGACTGTATTGCGGCTAATTATCTTTTTCTTGCTTCAATGTCTGTAAGTTTTTATAAATAATATATCTTTTTGCTGCGATCTTATTATCTGGATGTGCTAATATTATTTTATTTAGTTTCCTTTTTTTAGCTACGCATAGTGTGGGAAACAAACTAATGTTGTGCTCTGCGTTTTTGAAGTAATCATATAGTGTTGTGATCTAAAGGATCTATATGATCTTGTTGATCCTTTATCTTCTCTAGAAATCCATAGGGAAGAGTATGACATGAGCCAAAAATGTTAGGGACAAACCCTAGAAGAAAAGAGACAACATAATATAATGTTAATATAAACTTTTAATAGAAAGCGTGTTGGATCCTATATTATTCATAATAGATGATAGACGGAGAAGCAAGTGGAATTCAATTAAAAATGGAAGGAGAAATGAAAAAAGATTTTAAAAAATTTGAAATAAGACTAAGTTTAAGAAAAATATAAGAAAAGATATTAGAGAAATTAAAAAATTACAATATTGATGGAAAAATAATTTATCCTTAGAGGATTGTCGTGAAGGAAAATCTCAAAAAATATCTTAAACATCATCTTCATCTAAGCTATCAGTTTCTATGATTAAATAGTCACGTGATATTGGTAAATGTAATTTCAGCAGATTTTTACAAATTTCTTTAATTTTATTTAGAGTTTTTTCATCATTTTCATCCCAATACCAAGTCATTTTTTCTTAACTTCTTTTGTAATGGTTCCCTTACTTCTGCAAGGCTTTTAACAAATGATTAATGCAACCTAAAAACCTTTACAAATCTTTTTGATTGTTAATTTGTTTAAAATGGTCTATTAGAGAAATTTGTTGTTTTACATTGTATAATTTCTATTATATTAAAAAAAAATATAAGTTGTTGTTTACATACAAATTTTTTTTATTATTAATTTGTCTAAATATAGCGAACAATCATTAACTAGAATATCATAGAAATATTTTTGATACTCGCAACTTTATTCATTTAAAAAACAGATATTGCAAATATTTAGTGCTGTTATTTTTTGTTTTGCTATATTTGACTGTTGTTTTTATTTTTTTGTTTCTGTGTGGTATCTAATTTTGTATCTTAAAAATTCACTCTTTATAAAATCTCCATATATAATTGGCCATTTTTCTGGTTTTCTTATATCGATAAACAAGTATTTCTTATTTCTTGTTTTTATTATTATTTAGTCCAAAAAAATTATTTTTTTACAATTCCGATAAGTGTGTTTTCTAAAGATCCAAAGAGGTCTTCTCATTTTAAATTATAATTGTATATGGCTAGACTATTTTCTATTACCCATTTATCAATCCTTTCGTTAATCTTTTTACTACAGTCTATATTTAAATAAATATCGTGCTCGCTTATGGGTTCAAATATGTTGTCATCTTATCCAGATTTTGTTTTATTTCTGAACATAGGATTACGTCTAACACTAGGAGGTAGATAACGAAGATAAGAGCTTGTTTTTTGACTTGTACTAGTTTTGTTAGTATTTGAAGCAGAGGGTAATCCCATTGGATGGTTGGACAAAAGAGTGTCAACTGGGTAATTAGTAGGTGTAGGTGTAGCCATAAATTGATGTTAGTTAAGACATTAAATCTTTTATCTCATTTCCTGAAGGAGAAGGTTCTTCTATAGAAATGACTTCATTGATACATATAGCTCCTTGTATATTTTCCGAAGAGTTATATTTATTTGCATTTGTCCATCCTAGAATTTTTTGGATTAGTATCAAAATTTTTCTAAATTACAACATTTTACTAAAATAGCAGCTGTGGCTATATTGTTGTTAAGTACTTCCTAGTTTTGAATTAATCTTACTCCTAATTCGTATATGTTAGAAGTACTTTCTGCATTTAACAATTTTTTATATCTAGACTGGATTATATTTTTAAAAATTTTAATTTTTTCTAACTGATTTAGATTTAATTCCATAGATTAACCAATTCATTAGATTTATCTTTTGAATAAATTCCTAATTTAACTTGTTGTTTTAAAATCATATAGCTTATTATAATCCATTCATTTGAGTTTCCTAAAGGAGATTTTATATGAAAAATTTGTTTTTTTTGGAATACTTCTAACTACTTTTTTATGTTTATTTGGAGCATTTCACATATTCTGTTAAATTCTTGTTCAAGGTAATTTTTATTCAACATCAAGATCTTCAATGCTTGCTTTAAGTTCTTTTATGAATAATCTTCTCATTATTTTTTTTTCATCTTTCATTTGTTGTTCGTAAGATCTAATAAAAGATTCGTAAGACCATGTAGGTGTACATTGACAATTAGAATGTTTAGGACATTTATATGTATTGTTTTGTAGTTCGTTTGGCTCTTAAACCATTTTGTATGCCTTAGATTGAGATCATATTTCATATATTTTTTTAGATTTTCCTTCAAGACAATCTTCTAAAGATAAATTATTTTTCCATTTATATTGTAATTCTTCAATTTCTCTAATTTCTTTGCTTATATTTTTTTTAAACTTTCCTAATCTTATTTCGAATTTTTCAAAATCTTTTTTCATTTCTCTTTCCATTTTTTAATGAATTCTGCTTGCTTTTCCGTCTATCGTCTATTATGAATAATACAGGGTCCAACACGCTTCCTATTAAAAGTTTGTCTTAACATTATATTTTGTTGTCTCTTTTCTTTTTTGGTTTGACCCTAACATTTTCGGTTCATGTCATGCCTCTCCTGTGGATATCTAAAGAAGATAAAAAATCAACAAGATTATTTAGATCATTCAGACCGCAACTCTATATGACTACTTCAAATTGCAGAGCACAACATTAGTTCGTTTCTTACACTATGCATAGCTAGAAGAAGAGAATTAAAATAAAATAACATTAACACTTCCAAATAATAAGATCATAGCAAAAATACATTATATTATTAAAACTTATAGACATCGAAACAAGAAGAAGATAATTAGCCGCAGTGGCAGTCACACATAACTAGAATAGGAAATAAGAAATAGAAATCCCAACAAGCTCTACCTCTTAGAAGAGAAGGGATAGCCTTAAATAGATGAGAAAATGGTACTTTAATCGTCTCTGGTGACGTTAAACAAAATAATTGCTACATCTTTTCAGGCTGACTAGTTAAGTGGGCTTCGAATAATTCTTGGAATATGCCTAGTAGATAAGAGAGAATCTGCTTTTGTCGGAATAATTCTTGTAATATTTATTTTATATAATATTCATCTTTCTTTTGAGCTAGAGTGATGCTCCTGCCGGCAGTGAAGATTAATTCCGGAATATTCTTCAGCACTAATTGTTACGTTTATATCTGTATACCAATGGATTTTTCTTCAAGTTTAAGTCGTATTTCTTGTATTGTTTCTTTCTTCTAACAATATATGTATCGATGTTTTTTTTTTGCAGTTCTTGACAAAATATCTCTTTTACTTCTTTGCATATAATAGTATTATTTCTACTAAGTATGACGATCAATTTTTTATTCATGACTTCATGTATCTTCTTCATGGGTTGTTTGCAATGACTGTAAATAAATGATTTGTCAGATGAATAATAAATCCAATTATTGTTAGTGTCTATTTTCTTAGTTTCTACCTTAATCTGGTATAAATCTTCCGCTGTAGATCTTTGGGATTCCATGGGTTTATATTTGGGAGTATATGTCTCACTACTAATTCTAGGTTGTATAATAGATATAACTCCTTTTATTTTTGGATAAGTTTGATATATATTTTAATATATAAATTTTAGTGTTTTACTATCAGTTGGAAAATATCAACAACTTGGTGATTCTTTGAAAAAATTTCATGATTTAGATACATCATTCTAATTAATCCACATTTATATAATTCTGACACTAATTTTGAGTCAGTATTTCTGTAAATGCAAATAATTTAATATTTTCCAACAGTATGAAAATAAATTTGCGGATTAATTTTTTCTTCGTATAATGATAACTGTTGTCATTCATTAGAAGTATCTAGAATTTTCTTCGTGGTATCTTGCAATGTTTTTGCATAAGTTTGTATATTTTTTGAGGATGAAGTCTTTTTTGTGATAGTTATCTCGAATACTTTATATTTTATATAAGTACTTTCTTTGGCTTCTTTTACTTATGCGGAGATTAGCAAAATCTCTATTTTTTTTTTTAATTCTGAGGGTAAAGGTAGATCTCCTTCTGATTCTTCGCATGTAAGATAATTCTTTAATTTTCTTAACTCTTTTAGAATATTGCTGGCAAGAGCTATTTCAAATTTTATTTTCTAAATTTGTAAGTCAATGATTTCTAAATAAATATTTAGCTTCAAACTAAGTTTCTTTTTAGCTTCGCTTGATATTTCACAAGTTTTCATACTTTCTATATTTATTTCTTGGATAGTTCACGAGATAAAATATCAGCTAAAGCATTTTTATTTTCTTTTATATATTCTAAATCAAAAGTATAAGCTAAAAACCAGCTTTGTCATCTAATAAGCCTCTTATTGGGTAAAAAATTTACAATTTTTCTTTTTATAAAAGAATTTACAATTTTGTTCTCTGTTTTTATTAAAAATGTTTCATTAAGAAATATTTTAAATTTTTTAATTGTATTTTTTATGGGGTGCACTTTTAAAAGCTAAAAGGAATGATAATGAACTCTTATGCCGGCATAGTTCAGGAACTTATACCGTTATAAAACAGAATTATAACATTAATGAGAAAGAATTGTTGGTCATAAAAAAAGAAATTAAAAAGTTTGAAATATTCCTTAATAAAACATTTTTAATAAGAACAGATAACAAAACTGAAATTTCTTTATAAAAGGAAAAATTATAGATTCTTTACAAAATAAGAGACTTATTAGATGACAAAGCCGGTTTTCAGCTTATACTTTTGATTTAGAATATATATATAAGGAAATAAAAATGCTTTAGTTGACATTTTATCTCGTGAATTATGTAGGAAATAAACATGAACATAGAAAGTATGAAAATTTGTGAAATATTCAGCGACGCAGAAGAGAAACTTAGTTTGGAGCTAAATACTTATTTAGAAACCGTTGACTTACAAATTTGGAAAATAGAATGTGAAATAGCTCTTGCCAGCAATGTTCTGAAAGAGTTAAGAAAATTAAAGAATTATCTGATAGACGAAGAATCATCAGGAGAGCTACCTTCACTCTTAGAATTAAAGAAAATTAGAGATTTTGCTAATCTCCGCATAAGTAAAGAAGTCAAAGAAAATAATTCGGTAAAAAATAAAGTGTTTGAGATTACTATCAAAGAAGAGGCTTCATCGTCAAAAAAATATACCAACTTATGTAAGAATATTGCAAGATACTGCGAAGAAAATTACAGACTTCTGATGAATGACAGTATTTATCATTATACGAAGAAAGAATTAATCCACAAATTTATTTTAATACCGCCGGAAAATATCAAGTTGTTTATATTTACGAAAATACTGATTCAGAATTAGTGTCAGAATTATATAAATGTGGATTAATTCGAATGATGTATCTAGAAGATAAAAATTTTCTCAAGGAATTACCAAAGTCTATAATTGAAGTTGTTGATACTTTCCATCAGATGGTAAAACACGGGAATTTATATATTAAAATATATCAAACTTCTCTAAAAATAAAAGGAGTTATATCTCTTATACAACTTGAAATTAGTAGTGAGCCCTATACTCTTAATTATAAACCCATGGAATTATTGTCTCAAAGATCTACAATAGAAGATTTATATTAGATTTTGGTAGAAATTAAGAAAATAAATACTACCACTATTTTATTATTCATCTGACAAATTATTTATTTACAACCATTGGAAGCAACCCACGAAGAAGATACATGAAGTCATGTATAAGAAATGTATTGTCACACTTAGTTGAAATAATGTTGTTGTAAGAAAAGAAGTAAAAGAGATATTTTGTCAAAAATTGTAGAAAGAAAGAATACATCGATGCATGTATTGTCAGAAGAAATAGACAACGCAAGAAATACAACTAAACTTGAAGAAAAAATCATTGACAGATGTAAACATACCAAATAGTGTTGAAGAATATTCCCAAATTTTTCTCCACTACCGACAGAAGGAGCATGTCTCCAACTCAAAAGAAAGGCGAATTATTATCAAAAAAGATTATTCTAAGAATTATTCTTACAAAACCAGATTCTCTTATCTAATAGACATATTCTGAGAATTATTCGAAGTCCACTTAACCAACCAGCTTGGAAAGATGCAACAATTGTTTTGTTTAACGTCAGCAGTGACGATTAATGTACCATTTTTTCATCTATTTAAGACTCCCTTCTCTTCTAAGAGATAGAGACTGTTAAGATATCTACTTCTTCTTCTTTTCTGTTCTAGCTATGTGTGACTGCCTTTATGACTAATTATCTTCTTTTTGCTTCGATGTATGTAAGTTTTTTATGAATAATATAATGTATTTTTGCTATGATCTTATTATTTGGATGTGTTAATGTTATTTTTTTTCTTCTTCTAGTTACGCATAGTATAAGAAATGAACTAATGTCATGCTCTGCGTTTTTAAAGTAATCGTATAGGGTTGTGATATGAAGGATCTAAATGATTTTGTTGATTCTTTATCTTCTATAGAAATCCATATGGAAGAGTATGACTTGAACCGAAAACGTTAGGGTCAAACCCTAGAGGAAAAGAAACCTCATAATATAATGTTAAGATAAACTTTTAATAGGAAGCGTGTTGGATCCTATATTATTCATAGTAGACGAAAGACGGAGAAGCAAGAGAAATTCATTAAAAAATGGAAGGAGAAATGAAAAAAGATTTTGAAAAATTCGAAATAGGATTAAGGAAGTTTAAGAAAAATATAAGAAAAGATATTAGAGAAATTGAAGAATTACAATATAGATGGAAAAATAATTTGAATTACAATATAGATGTTACAATATAGATGGAAAAATAATTTATTCTTAGAAGATTGCCCTGAAGGAAAATCTCAAAAAATATCTGAAACATCAGCTTCTTCGAAGGCATACAAAATGGTATTAGAGCCAAACGAACTACAAAACAATACATACGAATGTCTTAAACATTCTAATTGTCTCTGTACACTTAACTGGTCTTACGAATCTTTTATTAGTTTCAATATATTGGGTTAAGGCTTATCTCTGATGTAATCCAACTAAAATAGGAAAATATTTCGTCAATCTTCCTTGTGTTTGAACATAATTAATAACTTTAGTATACATATCTTTAATAACTTGAATATAAGTAATATCAATACATTTCTTTTCTAGAACTTTCCAAAATACTTTTTGTTGGAAGTTTATTATAGTTTTTTTTAAAATCTTCAAAATCCATAAGTAGATTATCTTTACTTTCTATGCATTTCTGCATCAAATCTCTCAATAAATGCATAGCTTCTATAATAGACTCGCCCAACATGAATCCAAGATGGTTTTGAGAATTTTTTTTATCACATCTTATCTTATGTTCAATTAATTTCTCTCATAATTCTAATGTATGAAACATTAACTTTTTTATCTATAATTTATACACTCTTGTGCATCTTCTTTATTCTTAAACATAGAAATATATACATTTTTTCTCCACTCATTAGACATCTTTAAAGTTTTTAAAAAAATTATTAAGCCAATAAATTTTCATTTCCTTAAAACATTTCCACATTTTTACTAGAATACTGTTAGATCTTACTATCTTTTCACACTTCATTTTTTAAAGTCGTCTCAGACGATAAAAAAATATAATTAATTACAATATTAAGATCATTAATGTTGATCATATTTTCACAATTTTTATTTTAAAAGTTAACAAAATATTTCACCCATCTAGGTTGAATATCCTCATCTAAGAAAATTATTTACTGATTTTATCCTTAATATATTTAACTTGAACTAAATCTTTTTTTTTTCCTTATCTTTTTGTACATATATATTTCACTCTCTTAAATACCTGATATGTTTTAAATGTCATTAAAAATAGAATTCTTAGCATCACAATTTTTTTTGTGAGATTCCCTACGGGCTATCTGTTATATTTCTCATTTCTCTAAGTTTTTACATTTAAATCAATTTTATAACATAAATTCTAGTTCTTATTTCTTTTGCACATTATAATTCCACCCTCAGATATTTTTTTTTTAATAAGAATTTTTTCTTTTGATTCCCTAAACTCATCTTTTATAGTTTGTTTAATAGTACTCATTATTTTTTCACATATATTCTTAGCTTCTTCATGAGCATCCCAAATTTAGGACCTTGAAATTTACTCGCAAAAAACAGTTTTATTTGTATTTTTTAAGTGCCCACATTTAATTTTTTTTTTTAGAATAGAGAAGAAAACAAATTTTCATTGCTTAAATAACTTCTGTGAAGTCACTGAGGGCATACTGAAATAGCCCCAGAAGATTAAAACTAAAAGAAAATTCAAGTTCTATCTCATCTTAATTAATAACATAAAAAAAGGGTGCTAACAGTTAAAGATTTACAAATCTATCACACGAGAAAGTTTTTGTATACGGTTCAATAAGAAATCCCCCTGCTTGATAGTTGCCTGATAAAGAGCATTCTTGGCATCTGGTCTGTTGGTCTCCAGAACTCCCGCAACCTTGTCAATCTTACAGTGAAGCTGCCCAGCTGCTATCAAGCGTGATAATTCCAGATCAATGAAGTCTACAGAAACCCCAAATGCCGATGCCATTGCTTCCATTGTTACACTCTTATAGGATTCGAGAAACTGAGAATACACAACGGTTCGGACTTCTCTCATGTAATACCTAAAATGAGGTTGGAGATAGCGATCTAGCTTTATCTGCTCAGTCAAGCCGGAGAAAGCAATAAAGAATGACTTGTACTGGCATTCATGGAGGGATTTCAGGAAGTCGGATAGATGAGGAATCTTCCCAATCACTGAAGGATTTCAGGTGCATCCACAACCTTTTCTTTGAGTGATACTCTGTCGAGTGATATAATGCTTGTAAGAACAGTATAGAATATGAAAGTGTCATAAGGAAACAGCTCATAAGTTGTAAATGTCGATATAGAGTCCAAAAATAAATTGGCTGCTCTTTTAAAATTCCTGGTGGCCATACAGTACAGGCCATCATATACTTTCAAACGATTTTTTCTCTCCCAGTCACCACCCTCAAATAAATTCTTAGCTTTGTCAAGTGAGCGAGAAATTAGATCGAAGTCCATGTGGAAAAAAACAATCTGAAAAGTGTAGAATACCAAATCCATCTTCTGGCCAACTGCAACCGTTTTGCTTTCTGTTACTTTTAGTTGTTCGAGTGCTTTCTCCTTATCGCCAATTCGAATGAAGTACAATGACTTCGCAAGGTGAGCTTCACGAACTTCACTTTCACCAAGATTTTCCTCAGCATCGGCAATCTTGTCGTCCAGCTTCTTGATCTCGTCTTTGATCCTCTTACGCATGGAATCAAGTAAGTGCCCACATTTAATTCTATGATAATATATCATTGTATTTTTTTCTTCCAGCTCTTCATCTTAAATTTTGAAAACTAATTATTGAGTTGGGTACATTAAATTTACCTGGAACGACCTTAAAGTTTTTATCTTGACGATCTATTTTTCTTAAAAGAAAATAATCAATTTGTGTTTTATTAGATTTATTATTATAAGTGATAATATATTCATCTCTTTTATTAAATAAAGTATTAGCAATAATAAATTTATAAGCTAAAACATAACTAATTGAATCTATCTTCTTCACTTGTTACTTCAAAGCCATGACTATCATGAATTCTTCTAAATATTTCTTTCACTTTACCGACATGTCTATTTAATAAAAATTATTTCTTCCAGAGGTATCATTTGTATTAATTTTTTTAAGTTCCAAATTTTTTCTTTCATTTATATATCCAAATCTACTTGGAGAGCATAAACACTTATAATATTAAGAATCTTAATATGAATAACAATCCTAGGGTTATACTTCTATCTCCAATTCTATTATCTTATACAATATTTTCTTTCAGATTATTATCTATAATGACACTTACACCATTGGACTCATACCCGAATATCAAATTTTAAAACATAGGCCATCAATCTCAGTTTTTTCTCCAACTCATTTAGTTTATTGAATGCATAAGATATCTATATTATCAACAAAAATAATATTTATTAATTCTATTAATTTATCTATTTGAGAACTATATGCCATGTTTCTATTTTAATACTAGTCTAATGTATTAACATTTTTACTCGCATGTGTTCATAATGTGGAAATTTTTGCTTATTTAACACCACACCCAAGTGTTGGTACATTGTCCCTTTCATACTTTTCAATATATTCATGTGAGGCAGTGCGCTTCCAGGTGATGTCATAACATTTACACAATGATTTATTGGATTCATGTCATAATTTTTCGACAAAATTTTACTGCTGATTGTTGACTACCTTTTGTATGCAGCAATGCCAGTGCTACAATTTCAACTGCTCTCATTCTTTTAGGTTTATTATTTATTGTCATCCTCATCATGCAATCGTAATGATTTTTGAACCTTTGTTGAAAGGCTTGTTAAACGATGCATTTAGACTGCTGTCATTATACTCACAAGGAATAAACTGACATTGATTTCATAAAGTTTTCCCCCTTTAGCATATCCGCATAGTCTGTGTTTTAACTTTTTTTAGTGCTGAATTAATTATAAGTCATCGTTCTAAATACATTTTGAGCAACATATATATAATTAGTGGGTTCCATCCCTTACCACGTGCATCTAGCTTAGAATTTCTTTTACTTTATTGTGGGTTTCCTTAAACTGTCCTTTTGGGTCACTGTTATTTGATAAGCTCTTTTTGCTATTAACATGTGGACTTGCATACTCTGAATGTTATTTTTGCATTTTTCTGCTTTGCTGTGCTATTTCTAGTACTGCGCAGTTCAGAAATTTTGGATTGCTCTTTATTGATGATTTGTTAATAGATTTTGTTAACTTCTGACCATAAATTGGTTACTTCTCTCCCAGGTGTACAATGGGATGATGGTGCGCTCTGTCAAAATCTTTTTAAAAAATGTGAAGCGCTTGCTGTAACTGGTTTGACAGAATATGGAGATGAAATAGATGTTGTTGCTCCAACAGACATTTTGAAACAGATTTTTAAGATACCTTACTCCAAAGCCCAACTATCTGTTGCTGTTCAGCGGATTGGAGATACTCTCATTCTAAATGCAGGGTATGCTTTTTAAAATGAATTAATAAAACGTGATTGTTTATAGGTTTCTAACTTTTTTATTTTCTTTAGTACTATTATTATTATTATTATTATTGTTATTTTTTGACAAATGAAGCCCCATTGTTGAAGAAGAAGAAAAGCTTTTCAGAAGACAAAACAACCAATCTAAATGTTCCAATCCATCAATATTTTTGAATTTCGCAATGCACTCTGTAAGAGCAGAGGCTTGTGATTGCCCTCCTGCTCACCAACCTTTTTCACAGAAAAAACCAACCTCCCCCAGCTTGCCGGTAAACTTTGGAGTTACTGGGGATTCATATATGTCTTCCACATCCGGTAACACTAAGTCTCATATTCTGGATCACAAGAATCCCAATGAAGGTAAAAAGCCTTCCCTATCCAATAATGATAATTACTTTTGGGACAACAAGATGAATAAGCAGAAAATTAGGTCAGATTCTTTCAAAAGAACTCAAATTGGCGAAAAGCCTAGAGGTCCAATACAAGATTCCGAACAACACAGGAGACCTGGTAACAATGCCTTCCTGAGGGTTCTATTTTGGCAATTTCACAATTTTCGAATGCTTTTGGGCAGTGATATGCTTCTATTTAGCAATGATAAATATTTAGCAGTAAGCTTGCACCTGTGGGATGTAACAAGACAGGTAAGTCATACTAATCCGGAATGGTACATTTAATTTCATGAGTTACATCTTTCATCTATTTTTCAATCTGACAGGTCACACCATTAACTTGGCTTGAAGCTTGGCTAGACAACATTATGGCAAATGTGCCTGAATTGGCCATCTGTTACCACCAAAATGGTGTTGTTCAAGGTTATGAACTTCTGAAAACAGATGATATTTTTCTACTTAAAGGTGTATCTGAGGATGGAGTTCCTGCTTTCCACCCACAAGTTGTCCAGCAGAATGGTCTTTCAGTGTTGAGATTTCTCCAGGAAAACTGCAAACAAGATCCTGGTGCATATTGGGTATGGATTTCTGTTTTATCTTCTATAGCTATCATGTTGAATGTTCAGCACATTTTTATCTGCGTAGTTGTGTATCCTTTTAATATCTTATTGTTATTTAACTTTTGTTTATTTGTCCCTTCTTTTATTCTTTCAGCTCTACAAAGGTTCTGGAGAGGATGTAATACAACTCTTTGATCTTTCTGTCCTACCTAAGAATCATCCAGATGATGCTCATGATAAGGCCCCCAGTTCTCTATCATCCCTAATGCAGAAAGGAAGAAGAGATACCATGTTCTCTCTAGGGATTCTTCTTTACCGTATCGCTCATAGGCTGTCATTCTCAAAGGTTCTCTAAAACCAATCACTTTCTTGTTTTATTAGATGCCTTGTCCTCTGATTGCTTTATACTTCATGCAGGCACCAAGTAATCATACAAAGTGTGCAAAGTTCTTCAAAAAATGTTTGGATTTTCTTTGTGAGCAGGACCATATGGTATTTCTATGATTCTGCATTGATGCACCTGAACTCTTGCTTGCTGTGTTTTTGGTGAAGTTTTAATTTTAATTTTATGCTAGGTGGTCCGTGCATATGCACACGAGCAATTTGCTCGACTCATCTTGAAATGCTATGAGGGATTGGAGATAACATCGGAAAATTTTCGTGTCGATTCTGAGGTTAGAGTGAATACCTTGGAAGAAGAATGTTCAGCATTTCCTTTCTCAATGTTTGGTTCACCTGGACAATGCACAGGCCTTTCCGAAGATGATACAGCAGCCAAAGATAGAAATACCGTTACAGGAGCATCAATAGATGCATCTCTCATGCTAAACATAGAAGAAGAAAATTCAAAAAATTCTGAAAATGTTTTCGTGTATCAAGCACCAGTAGCAAGAGGATTTTCAAATACTATAGCTAGTCCTCAAACAAATGATTCCTTAGACATATGCCAGATATCCACGTCTCCCAATCTACCTAAAATAGTTGCTGATCCAATCTCTTCCAAATTGGCGGCTATACAACATGTCTCTCAAGCAATTAAATCTCTTCGGTTGAAAAGACAATTGCAAAATGCTCAAGGAGATTTTACTGACCCTGGAAACAGATTGAATGACAGACCAACAACAGTCAACCTATCTCTTTGTGTTTGTGGTGATGTTAATTGTATTGAAATCTGTGATATTAGGGAATGGCTTCCAAAAGCTAAATTGGACCAGAAGATGTGGAATCTTGTTTTGCTACTAGGAGAGTCATATCTGGCTCTTGGGGATGCTTACAAGATGGATGGGCAATTGCATCGAGCTCTTAAGGTTGTTGAGTTGGCTTGTTTAGTTTATGGATCAATGCCACAGCATCTGGATGATGCTCGATTTATCTCATCTATGGACAGTGGAGAATCATATCAGCTTAAGTTGAAAGAAAGTGATGGTATCCCAATTTTCTTAAGAGATGCTCAGGAAGGCCTGAATTTCAAGCTGTTTAAGGAAGGTTATCTATCCGAGCATTTATCTCCTGCCTATTTATTTTGGCCTAAGGCCTGGTCTCTTGTTGGGGATGTATATGTAGATTATCAAAGAACAAAAGGTAAAGAAGTGAGGGAAGGAGAAGATGACAGGACATCAGGCAGTGAGCTTCTGGTGTCAAATGAAGTTGCGAAGGAGGTTATGCGCCTTAAAAAGAAGCTAGGACAGTACATGAAAAACTGCAGTTCCTGCTTATTGATAAACTGTAGCTGTCAAAACGATAGAGCAAGCAGTGGCAACAGTGCAAGTAGTAGTGGCAATGTTCTTCCAGCATACAGCAGAAAGCAAAATAGAAAATCAACCTTTAGGGCTTCTTTTGCACACTGTGGAAACATTAATGATACCAGCAGTTCCTGCAGATCAGACTATTTTAGTGTTTCTGAAAATGAGCATTGCAAAAATAACAGTGACATAGATAAGCATGTGGTTTCAGCAAAACCCTCTAATGCATCTTCAACTGTCTTGGGCATCGCAGACACTGAGAATACCTTAGATAGGACACCTTCTAAGCAAACAGTTTTTACTCCATTAAGTATCACAGGTGCATCTAAAGTTGGAAATGGAGGTATTTTTAGGTTTCTTCAAGGTCCTGAACGAGATAGTGTCGAGTACAATTTTTCAACTGCTATATACTGTTATAATGCAGCATGGAAAGCAATGAAAGGATTTCATCTTTGTTCAGCAGAATTGACTTCTGTACTAAAGAAGAAAGGATGGGTTTCTAATGAACTAGGTCGCTTTAGACTTGATAAAAAGGACTTGGCTTCTGCTGAAATTGCATTTGCTGAGGCTATTCAGGCATTCAAAGAGGTTTCTGACCATACCAATATTATACTTATATATTGTAATCTTGGTCATGGGAGAAGATCATTGGCTGAAGAACTGGTATCCAAGTTAGATGAGCTTGCTAAATATGATGTCTTTCAAAATGCATATAAAAAGGTCATTACGAGTGCAAAATTGGAATATGATAAATCACTTAAACATTATGGCGCTGCGAAAATGGAACTTGATTCAGTTAGTGGAACTTGTGCTACTTCGTTATATAATGAAGTGCATACACAGTTTGCTCACACTTATTTGAGACTTGGAATGCTTTTGGCAAAAGAGGGCATTTCAGATAAGGTTCATTCAGGTACTAATAAAGACTATTCTGTTAATCTAAGCACGGTAGATCAACAAAAAAAGATAACTTCAGCAAGTGATGCTTTTTGGGAGGCACTTTCCTTGTATAAATCTCTCGGTATGCTTCGGAAACAGGAAGCTGCTTTTGCGCACTTTCAACTGGCCAACTTTCATCGAGACAATTGCTTGAAACTTGTAGATTTGGAACAAAAACAGTTTAACTTTGCTAAAGGAGAGAACAGGCATCTAAAGGCCAAGTGGTATTCTTCTTTAGCTGATAAGCACTGGAAGAAGGCTTTAGACTTCTATGGCCCTATGACACATCCTGCCATGTACCTTAACATTCTCTTGGAGCAAGCAGCACTTTCTATAGACCTCTCATACACGTTTCATTCAAATGCGGTATGTTTCAATCAACTGCTAATGGTTTGTAGTTTTATGGTTGCTAATCCTATTGTATTTTGCATGTAGTTACTATACACTAACTTTTTCTGATTGGTATCTCGTGTGTTGCAATTACTTATATTTGTTCTTTGGCAGTATGAGCCCTGTTTCTTATATTTTTCTTCATTATTATAATTATCTTTTAAGTGAAGGTCAGTTGGATGCTCTAACAGCTACCCATTTTTAATATTGAACTCGAGAAGATGCATTCTCTCCCAGGCTCTCAGTTTTCCTTAGTGGATACACCACCAAATCTATCCCAAATGACACAACCTCTTCCCACTACCATTCCTTCAGGCCGTACCATGACCACTCTCTACAAAACAAACCATCTGAAGCTCAAACATATCCTCAGCCTAGCCCACATTGCGGTAACACTTGAGACCACCTACTATTCATCTGCCATCAAGCATCCTTAGTTGCATCAAGCTATGTCACTGGAGTTTCAGGCATTCATGCAACAATGCACGTGGGTGCTAGTACTTCCTACCTCGACTCAGAATTAATAGGGCACAAATGAACATTTTTGACCAAATACAATTTGGAGGGCTAGGTAGCTTGCTACAAGTGATGTTGGTTGGCTACCTTTTGAATGAGGTTGAAGAAGTGAAAGGCTTTGGATATTTATTTTACTGTTTAGGAAGTATATTAGAGTTTATTGAGTTTATAGTTGAGTGATGTGGGCAGGAATATAGTAGTAGAAAGTAAAAAATTAGTCTAGACTAGATTAATTTGGGGTTGATTTGGATGATTAATCTAGACTATAGCAAGATATTGGCCATCCTTAAGAATTTATTAATTACCACAAAATTATATATTGTCTTTGAACTGTATGGGATATTCCTAAGACAAAATTTATTAAGCGATCTTCCCAAAACCTATTGAGAATGGGCAACTCAACATATTAATTATATTATTTTGGTGGGTTTTGTATGCTTAATTGTTAGACATTGGGACATTAAATTTTGAATATCTCATTTAAGTGAAAGACAATAAAATTGATTTTTTTTTTTAAATTAAATATTTTTATTTCTTAAAAAGTCCAACTTTCCCTCTAACATGCAATTTAGAGTTAAAAATTTTTATAAATTTTGGTTTTGGAATATAAAGTTTTTTTTCTTTTATAAAGACACCAATTAATAGCCGAAAATATTTATTATAGGGTTTAAGAGTTATCTCATTTATAGATATAAATCAGATGAAAGTCTTCATGTAAGATACTTCTCTTAGTCTTTTTAGAAAGAAACAAATTCTATTCTTTGATCCTTTCAAATTATAAAATAGAACTTATGGTTAAAGTTATGATAGATAAGGCATCAATAGATTTATTTTTAACTCCATATTTTTGTTTGAGAATCAAAGATTAATTATAGATAAATTATAACCTATTTAGCATGTTTATAACTTAACGTTATTTAAGCATTAATAAATTTGAGGGCATGATGGATCCAATAGGGATGAGCTTTATATATAAAGGATAGTCAAGTTAGTGTTCCAAAGTTTAGTTGACTTTGAAATTATGTCATATGTGGAGTTCATTATTTGGCCTCATTTAATTTCCTCTTAAAAAAGAGCTATTGGGTGATTTTCATGATTTTAGATTCTTCAACTTATAATTATAGAAATTTTACAAGTTACATTAAAATATTAATAAAAATAGGGAGTCTAAATATAGTTGCAAATGTAATTAAAATTTTAATTTAATCAAGACTTTATTTGCTAGACTGGCCTAGGAAATTTTTTTTTTTAAAATATCAATGATAAGGACAATAATTGCAATAATGCCTTTAATGAGTCTCTTATAAAAGAAATAGCTACACCGTGAAAATTATGTGCTTCAGTCAAATTCTTGGGTGTAAACTATTATAAGATTACTTGAATTTTGGAAAAAAACTGGTTTGATTCCACTAGAGAAAATTATGAATTTAAAAAATCACTTTGGTTTGTAGAAAATGTTACTTCTTGAATTTGACGGAAAGCTATTATTTTCCGAGGATTTGAAAAACTTGTTTAAGGTGTCTCAGATGATCGATCTTGCCTAATTTAAATTTGAGATATTGTCAAAGTAGACAACCAACAAATTTTCTATAATAGGATTAAGGATAGTGTTCGTGAGCGTCAAAAATATATCCGGGATATTTGAGGGATTAATGGGTAAATACCAACTGCTCGTAGAATCCATCTGGAGCTTAAAAATAATTTTTCTCTTGTCTCTTAATCAAATCTTAATATAGATATACTGATTTTTTTAAATCAATTCGCAAAAGAAGTAGGCCTGCAAGTCTAAATCTAACATATTATTCAACTGATAAATGTGAAATTTATAACTAATGACTAGTACTATATTTTGTGGGGGGTTAACAGGACTAAAATTGCGCAAAGACTAAGAAGCTGTTTGTTTTACTAAAAAGAAGAATGCAATATAAAAGAAATATATTGTTATTGAAATGTAGCGTATTTAAAATACTTTGAATTTGTTTGGTTTGGTATAAAATAAGTACAATAAGTTTTATATTTGTGTTTGATTTGAAAAAAAATGAAATCAATGCAAAATGTGCTCAACAATAGTGGCAATAGCAATTGGTAATTTCAAAGCCTATGACGATGGTGTGGTGGCAGCAGATGGCCAGCAGGTGATGGTGGCAGTGGCAATAAACTGCAATTTAGTGTATTTAAAAACTGTTCAAATCTAATGAATTTGAAATGCACTTGTTTTGAACTGTAGTATGAATTCCAAATTTACCAAAATTTTACACTGCATTCCATTTTCATCCAACCAAATGCCATAATAATTTTGGAAAACCCATGCATTTGGTTTATTTTGCAGTACTAATGCAAGGAACCAAAGAACCCCTTAGACTTTTTTGGATGAAACTTTTCCTAAATTCTCAATTTGTCTCTTTAATTAGTATGCTTAGTAGGATTTATCTTATAATGGTAAAAATTGTGAAGTTATGAATCTAGGACTAGATAAATAACTCGTTAAATAGATCTAAGAGAAGATAACTTATCTTGTTTCATCAGATGCACCATCACTATAGATAGACATTAGGTGAGAACACAATAAATATGTGAATCTCATCAGACTCAAGTGTTACTCATTTCACATGCAGTAATTGTAAGAAGGATATATCAGAAATTTTTTTAAGAAGTTCCAAATTTAAAAGCTTCTATTATTGAATTTGTTGAACTACACAAGCTTGAGATATTCAAATTAAAGTTAGAATTGATAAAGCCACCCCTAATCTAGGATTTTTTATAATTATCGATTGAAGCTTAGCATCTTTCTTTCAGAGTGGATTTGTGTTATAGATTAGAGTTGATTTAATATAGTGCTTTGGTAAATGCCTTCTTTATATGCTTTATCAAAAAAGAGTTTAATGGTCATATTATTATGTTTGAAAATACAATTTTTTTCCATATCATAGTCTATCGTTTTTTAAATCTTAGTCATGATCGTCCTTACAAAAATGATCCCTGGAGAGAGCAACAACAACAACAACAACAACAACAAAGCCTTAATCTCACTACGTGGGGTCGGCTACATGAATCCCTGGAGAGAGCATCACCTAAAATTTAATTTTCATACCTATCAATCTTTATGTGAACTCGACACGTAAGTGTGATGGATAGAGAATATAATTGACCCAACTAACATGAAAGAGTTTTGGATGTGATTCGGCCTTCATATTGATTTTAGTATTGGTGTCACTTGAGATAACATTTACTGTACTGTCTTTATTTATAACTAACTTACACTTATTAACATACAAACTACAAATCTTTTTTCTTCTCTAATCATTCATTTAATTTTTTTTGTTATGGTTAAATATCTCATTGAATTGATTGGTGTATTATTTATGGATTCTGCATATTATCAGAAAGAGATGTCTTCATAAATTTAACCACCCACAACAGCATCATTGTGATTCTCAATCTGTTCTAAGAAAATAATCTGGGCTTTATAATGGTTTTGCTTATGAACATTTTTGTGGTATTTGAAATAAATTTATTATTTATTGTTTGGGAATTCAGATTAGTAGGAGATATGGAAAAATGAGTTGGTCTAGTAGTAGGCTTAATAATAAATGTTTGGGATAAAGTGATGGAGGTTTGTCTTTTTTATTTTTGAAAGACAAACAATTTTTTTATTTTCAATAAACAAAGAATAATGGAAGGTTTTTTTTTTTTTTTTGGTTTGCAGATCAATAACTTGGTTTCACTCTTATTATCTACTTTAAATCTAATGACAAGTTTACTATTCATTTACTGATCATTGTTAAAACAATCTATCCTACTAATTAAATCTTCAAAGTTGTTTTGATTATTTATTTATAAGAAGATTAGCTTGCCTTAAAGTCAATGACTAATAAATAATACATTTTTCTTTCATGATTCCTGGGACATTATTTGATTCTTAGCATCTCATTTATTTCAATTTTGATAAGAATGATCATTTCTAATGTTCTTTCTTTAGCTAAGGTAATTTTAAAAAATCACAGCATGTCCAATCAATTTTAATTTGGCAAATGCAACTATTCAGTAGTTTTCCATCCTATTTTCTTAAAATGAATCATTCATTTGGAATCCAAGAACATATTGGAGTCATGCAGGTCATTGTAGGAGGAAGTTTCAACTTAACTATTCTTAAGAGATCATTAAAGTCGTTGGTATTCTTTTACAGATGATCTGTTATATCTTCATTTTTTAGAGTTCGGTGGTCTTCGATGGAGGTGGTCTTCATTCTAAGGAAGAATCATGGTCTTTTAATAGTGTATCATAATTTTTGGCAGAAGGTAGAGTGTGGTCTCTATAATTTTGAAGATGATTTATGATAGGTTGCATTCAAATCTTTAACTTCTTGCATATGGATTTTATTTTTTAAAATTGTTAAGTCTTAGTATCATTTTCATGAACTAACGAGTCAATTATTCTTATTAGGTTTTTAATCAAAATTGGACAATTGATTTGATGCATATATATATATATATATATATATATATGGTATACTTCAAAACATATACATTTAAGGTTTCAATCGAACCACTCCTCTGTTCCGGGACGGAAGCGATGGGGCTTCGTCTCTCCCACTGACGCATTCGCGCCATCTCGTCCCGCCATACGACGAAGGGTTTCGACTCGTCTATTCCGTCATCTCTGCGGTTCGGCGGTTTTGTCTCTTCTGCGCTTTCGCTTTCGCACGTCGTCTCTCCTGTATCTGTGCGGTTGTTCCTCGTCGAGCTGCTAGGGTTTTGCCTCACGACAAACACTCGTAGAAGAAGGGCTCCTCTGTTTCCGTCGTTTGCTTTCTCGAGCTGTGCTTGTGCTCGCTGCTTGCTGCTCGCTACTCGCACTCTGTGGCTCTATTTCCTGCATCTGTGGCGTCGTCTCTCCGCGGTTCTTCTGCACGGCTTTTCTCGAACTGAGGTTTCGACTTCTTTGAGCTCATCTGCATTCCTGTCTGCGTTTACTGTCTTCTGCGCAGCGCTCCGACCTCTTCAGCCCTCTGCTCGACTTGCAGGGCTTCTCTTCTCTCCTTGTTGTGATGGAGTTTTCTTCTTCTTCGGTTGAACCTGACAAAACTTTTTTTGCCCACGTTGTGGGTAATCCTCAGGAGGAAACGACGGTTGTGTTCCCCTCAAGTTATAAGGAGAATCGTGATGATACAGGTGACTGCTTATTTATTAAGAATGCAAGCAGAAAAAGTGAGAAGACAACACTTTTTTTCTGAGTCAGCAATTTCAACCTTGACTGACAAATTCAAGATTGCTCTCATCGAAAAATTCAGTGGGGACACCCACCTATGGAGGTTATCAGGAAAAGTTTTGATGACCTCAAATAGAAGAAAAGTGGAAAGTGGGGCTCATGGATGGGAGACATGTTTTGATTCAGTTAACCGTGCCTGAAGACTACACTCGGATTTTCTTCAAAAAATATCTTAACATTGTTGGTAAACCTATGAAGCTACTCAAGCGGTTTCAGGATTTCGACCCAAATCATGAAACTCTCACTATACCGGTATGGTTTAGTTTACCTGGTTTCAAGCTGCTTTTTTTTCACTATCAGGTTCTCTACTCTATTGGGGTCTAACTAGGGGATTCTTTGAAGCTAGATCTGTCTACTTTCAACCTAACCAGACCCTCGGTGGCCAGAGTACTTGTGGAAAGAGATATTAATTTACCGGATGTTACTAAAGTCTGGCTGGGCACAACCCACAATAGATATTGACAACAAATCGTCATGAAAAACAGACCCCCATATTGTACCCACTGTAAGATGTTTGGTCATATCCTTGATAAATGCCACAAACTCCATCCTAATTTGAAAACTAAGGTTCAAGTGAATAAGGATGAGTTTAACCCCACTGCTTTGGATATTTTAGTTCCATCTGGGGAGGATACTACCAGACAGGAGGTGCCTGTTGCCCCTGAGGACCCCCAATGACACTGCTGTTACTGTTACTGCGACCGATGTGATGCTGACACATTCAAACCCCATAGAAAACAATAGTGATTAACTATTACCTACAAATGATAGCGTTCAGACTGATATTCAGGAGTGCCTCGCAACTCTACTTCTTCAGGAAGCATCCTGTGTAGAGGCAACTTATACTTCACATATACTAGAGCCTATTGTGGGTACTACGATTGGGTCAGACTGATTCTTTCGGAAGAGGAATGACAGATCTATTACAGGAGGAAGAAGAAGAATGGAGGACGACTCCAGCTCGGGAAACATATTGGATGATACATTGGTTAATACTGGAAATGACACTAATCTTACTAATATATTAGTTGGCTCATCTTCTACCCTAGAACTAGAGGCAGGCAAGACCAAATTGGGTCGCTCTCTAGCCACCTGATACTATGTATTTTGACACTGTTAGACTTTTTATTTAAATATCTAATGTATTTTTCTGTTTTTTTTT